>NW_027632623.1:2096083-2247729 GCF_902686455.1 Sciurus vulgaris
CTGAGGCTGGATCTGCCTTTATTTTTTTCTGCCAGTCTTTTAATAGATATTTTTCTTTACTAATGATCATATCATTTTATGGTTAGTTTAAAATAAGAAAAACCTTCAAAAATACAATCTATGCTTCTTCTCAAAGTACACATTCCCTCTGTATGACAGACTAGACCAAAACAACCTTATTTCCCAGCTAGATTAAAACACCCTCGTCTCACTAAAACAACCTTGTCTCCCAGGTAAACTGAGGGCACCATGATCTGGCAGCCTTTAACCTTCAGACAAACACATCATTAGATTTTTCTAAGAAACTACCCGACCATGAACTCCAGTGTTTAATAGTGAGAAACTTTTACTATTATTAAAGGGCAAAGAAATCAACTTATAGTTCATATTTAGTCTATTCTAATTTCATATAATAGCAGACTACATCTTATTCTGATTCTTAAAGAATTATACTAAACATAGGAAAAGCATAAATTAGTCTTATGACTAACCTAAATGTTTTTATTATGTAAAGTATCTCTAGAATCAACTATTGAAACGAAGAAAGCAATAAAGGTTAAACACCACATCCAACCTCAGAGGAATGTCTCTTTATCCATCCATTATTATACTAAAGCAATCACAGGCTCCTTTTAACTTGAACACAGCTACAATTGTTTATTTTCATATATTTTATCTGTGTACTACTGCCAAATTTTTATTATGCACTATTTTGTGTCCCAATACAGTAAACATTCCAATGTTCTTCCAATAAGTTCTAAATAATATATTGACTATTAATATTAAAAACAACTACACATGAAGACATTCCATGCCTATGGCCCCCAAGAGGGAGGACAATCAACAGAACTGTGTCAAGTGTTGAGTCCTTTATTCCAACAGACTGTGTCAAGTGTCGGAGTGGCAGGAAATAGATGCAGCATAGTTTTACAACAACATTGTACAAGTGTTCCCTTTTCCTCACACTCTTGCCAGCAATTTTTTTTTTTTTTTTTTTTTGCTATTTTTACTATAGATTATGGCCATTCTGACTAGAGTAAGATGAAATCACGTAAAGTTTTGATTGGAATTTCACTGATGGTTAAAGATGTTGACATTTTTTCACATAATTGTTGCCATTTGATCTTCTTTGAGAGGTTTCTGTTTATTTTATTTGCCAAAGTAATAAATGGATAATTTGTTTTTATTTTCATGTTGACATTTTATAATTCATATATTTAGATATTAATTATTTTTCAGAGTATTAAATGGCAAGATTTTCTCTCATTCAGTATGTTGTCTCCATGCTGTTAATTTTTTTTTCTTTGCCATATAGAAGCATTTTTATTTTGAGGTCATGCTGGTATTTCTTCTTGATATTATTTGCTGAGAGATTATTATTTTTTAAGAAGTCATTGCGTACTCCTTTAGGTTTTATTCTTGCAGTTTTGAAGTTCCTGGGCTTATTCTCAGGTCTTCAATACATTTTGTTTGACATTTACACATGGCTATCCCATTTTCCCAGTACAATTTCAAAAAGATGACTTCTCTCCAATGTATATTTGGGGATTTTTATCACTAATTAGATGAAGAAATGTTTGTGGGTATCTGTGGCTCCTATTCTGTTTCATTTGTTTCTGTGTCTGTTTTTATCTCAGAACCACACTGTTTTTTTTCATTAGCATCTTTTATTATTCCATATAATTTCTAGGATTGTTTTTTCTAGTTATAAGAAAAAATATCATGGATATTTTGTTAAAGAATGTGTTGATACTAGTTAATTTGATGGCACTATTTAATCTACAGATGGCTTTAGTACAAGGTTGTGGTTGACCACATTGAATACTTAGCATGTGTCAGGAAAATAATACAAAGAGATATTACTTAAAATATGAGAAAAGTCATTTTAATAATAACAAAAGTAAAGTAATTAGAAAAATAAAGCCAAATGGAATTTAAAAAATTGCCGATATACCTAAAAAACTCATTTTAACAGTAAGTGGTATAAAATTAAAACAAATATGAGAAATAGTGTCATTAGATGATCTTTCAAAAAGAAATAACCAATATTAGAAACATACATTTGTGCTGGGGATGTGACTCAGTGGTAGAGAAGTGGCCTTGCTTGTGCAAAAACCCATATTGATTGGATTTATTTTGACAAAATCATATATGGTTCAATTTGATTTGCTCACTTTCAGTCCTCACTACCTTTTTCCCCTTCCATTCTCCCTACCAATATTCTCCTTCCTCTACTTACTCATCTTCCTTTAACTCATTTATTTTTAATTGGTGCTTACTACATATATATAAACATGGAATTTACAATAGGTTTATATATGCACATAATATTTTGTTAAATTTATTCCACATTTCTTCTCCTTTTCTGCCCCTTCTCTCTCTTTCTCAGTCCTAATCTTTTCTATAACTTTATAAAATCCAATCACCTCACTTTCCCCTCATTTTGCTGTAGCTGCCATGCATGAAAGAAAACATTTGACCCTTGATTTTCTGAGTCTGATTTATTTCACTTAGCATAATGTTCTTCATTTACATCCATTAACTGGTAAATGTCAAAATTTAAGTCTTTTTTATTCCTGAGTAAAACTGCCCTATGTGCCTATGTGTATGACATTTTCTTTCTTTTTTTTTTTTTATTTTGTGGTGCTGGGGATTTCACCCAGGGCCTTGTGTTTGCCAGGCAAGCACTCTGCCAGCTAAGCTCTATCCCCAGCCAATGTGACATTTTCTTAATCCATCATCTGTTGAATAGCATCTAAACTGTTTCAATAAGATGGCTATTGTGATTATGCTACTATAAATATAAATGTGAATGTATCAAAATATAGTTTTAATTACATATAGTTATATATATATATGGGGCACTTGACTGATATTCAATATTCATGGCTATTCAGAGATTTTTTCTGATACAAATATAAATCAGTCATGAGAAGAACAGAACAAAACTTCACTGATGATCAAATATATAAAGCCATGCTTTATTAATGTGAATATTTCTTAATATAGAAAAAATTATTTATGTAAAAATATCACCTCCATTTTTATTTGCCCTTTTTTCTTGGCAGTGGATTTGACTGTTCTGTGCCTTCTGTGCACACTTTTGTTTTTTCATTCTGGTAAAATATGCATAAAATTAAATTTACCATTATAAACATTTTTAAGGGTACAATTCAGTACCACTTAGTGTACTTGCAGTGTTATCAAACAATCACAACTCTTTAGTCCCTGACATTTTTTATATATAAAAAAATTCAGTGCCAAAACCCATTCCCAATTTCTCCTTCCCTCAGATTCTGTAATGACTAAGATGCATTTTTTTCTCTAATATATTTGCTTTTGTGTTAAAATTTTAAATAATTTTACCTATGCAGCATGTGGCAAATTTCTTTAATTTCTTTCCCTTAACATAATGCTTTCAAGGCCATGCATATTATATATTATTCTACTTAAACCTCTTGATGAGTACAATTCTACTATGTGTACATACCAAATTTTAGTTATGACATTTGCAGTACTATGGATGAATCCAGGTGAACTCTTCCATTAAGCAACATTCCCAGACCAATTTATTATTATTTTTTTTCATTTCAAGTCTGGGACTCCATAAACCTGCTCAAATTTGTGATTTCCCTGCCTACAGCCTAGAGTTCTTGGAATTCTAGGTTGCACCATGATGCCTGGCAGTTATCAGTTAGTCTGCTATTAGATATATGGATTGTTTGTACTTTTTGTTATTTTGAATAATTCAACTATAGATATTCATATACAAAATGTTTTCTATGTTTTTACATCATTTTTGTACATGTATGTAGTGAATGCTCATTCATTTTGTAATTAATTGCTATTTTTATGTTATTATTATTTATATATTTATTACATTGAATACATGAAGGTGATTTCTACAGTACTTCAAACATTTTGCATTATCCCAGAGATGTAAAGAATTTGCAATTTTCCACAGTTTTGATTTTTTTTAATCTTTTTTTTCATGCTTTTGGGGTTTTGGTAGATTTTAATACTGTTTTTGTTTACAGCACACAATGCAACAACATTTAGATAGAAAAAATTTCAAACAATCTCTAACTTATGGCTCTGAACAAAAAAATATACTATATACAAGAAAGCACAGGGCTTACACAGGCCATAGTTATCAAAATCTATATCCCTAGGAGCCAGTTTGTACATTTCAGTTTCTTTCAGGTCAACAAAACTTTATGGAGCCACATTGATTTCATAGGCGGAAATAATGCAGGCGCTCTGGAATGCGTAAGTTATCTCTAATGGTATGGTCTCTGATATTTGGGTGAATACGAAGAATGCATAGAGGTATTGCAGTGTGAAAGCCTAAAACACCAGTGCTGTGTGTGTAGCTCTAATCGTTTCTCAAAAAGGGAAAATAACTGACCTTCAGCTCAGGCTAAAAATTTTTTGAGACAACTCTTTAAATACAAGAAAACACTGTTAACATTTTCTTCTTACTTTCATGATGATCTTACATTTTGCACAGAACTTTTTGTTTAGTAAAGAGTAAATGTTTTTCTTGCATTAATTTTGCACTCTAAGGCTCCATTGCCAAGTCTAAATTCATGAATGCCTAATTCTGCTTTCTCGTAAATTTTTACAATTTTTGCTATTAAAATTAGGTCTATGGTTAATTTTGAGATAATTTTTTATAGGAATCTCACTCTTTTCTATGTAAATAAGCATTCATCTTAACCTTATTTGTGGAAGAGTCTATTATTCCTCTATTAAAATATCTTGACCACTCTGTCAAAAATAAATTGCCCTCAGGTGTGTGGTTTATTTCCAGACCTCAAATTTTCTTCTCTTGATCTATTTTTAAATTGTGTTCCTTTAAACTCTTTAAAAAAAGCTTCAAATAAGTATTATGCTTAAGGTTATAAGATTCACTAAGCTCACTAAGATATATGATAGGTCCTGTTAGATTGTTTTAACTTAAGGATATTAGAAATTAACAAGAATTATTATTAAGAATAATTATAATAGAACATTTTACATTTTAAAGAACAAATTTTCTGTTATGTACGGCAAATAGAGAAACCCATCGAATTCTGTGATTTTTCCATGATGATGATTTAGAGGAAGTTCACCAAATATCTGTTGTAATGGCAATATGTTATCATGGCTTTACTGGAAATTATTGCACTTGTTTTTGTGCTTCTGGTATTCAAAAACAGGGTCTTGCACATGTCAAACAAGTACTCCACCACTTAACTATAACAATAGCCCCATAAATGTTTAAACTCAATTATAAGAAAAACTTACAGAATATTCTATGTTAATTGCATAAAGCATAAATTATCATATTAAACAGTTATACAAATAGTTATTGTAGCCTGTATTAACTGATGAATACAAGATTGTAGGTGAAACAAATGAAAATATTTTATTGCCTAGCTTAATGTGAGTCCCCTTAAACATTCATTAACACATTTAATTTTCTTGAAAAACCTATGAATATTTAATGCAAAAATTATAACACTGTATTATGAAAATAATGCACAAACAAAACAATTCTTGAACAATGAAAGAAAAACAGTCTAAGATTTTTATATATTTCAATTATTAAATTCATACTATAGTTACTCAATACAAATTGTAATATGTTAATATACATACTGTAATCCTTAGAGCAACTAGTAAAAATCAAAAGCTGTCATATTTTAATACTGATAAGAAATTAAACTGAATCCAACAGGTATTTGTTTAAGAATGTTCATTGGCACTGTAGTCGTAATAGTGCAAAACAGAAAATAACTGAGATGTTTTTCAATACTGAAGTGGATGAACATATTGTCATGCATCTACACAATAAAATACTGCTCAGCAATACAAAGGAGCATATTATTGAAGCACATACCCTTGTTGAATCTCACATTGTGTTCAAAAGCACTTGGACATGAACTCACATATGTTATATGATTTTGTGCCAAATTAGCACATGGTTCAAAAAATCATAATCATAACTTATTCATCTGGAATAGGAAAATGTTGGCTGGGAAGATCCACAAGAATTTTTTCTTGGGATATTGTAAATATTCTATGCTTAAAACAGTAAGGTTTTATAGAAGTATTTGTCAAAGCTTCACAGTTAATATTTGTTATATTCAATATGTATCCATCTAAATTCACCCAGAAGTAAATCAAGTGGGATCTGACTAGGGAGTGGGTGGTAACATAGAAAAAGTAAAATAGCACACAAATAGCAGATGTTGAATCTGAATGACAGGTATATTGTATTCATTTTATTTTATGTATTTTTAAATTTTATGTAATAAACCATTTGTATAAATATAAATATCTGATCTGTATTAGTTCTAAAGATCTTGGTTGTCTTTTGGACTATGATAGATGAAATTGATTATGGGGGATTTCTGAGCAAGACTGGCTTTATTCCTTTGTTAAAAAAATATGTTTACTTTGCGAAAGTCTAGAAAATCATGTGAAAGCATCACATGATTGTTTTGTGTGTGTGTGTTTTGTCTGCACATCCTATATCAATGTAAATGATAAATATGATTGATTTCCCCAAAATTGTGTATCTTAGAATAAGAGCAACAATTTGTTTTTTTGTTTTAAAGTAGGACATGCTTACTGATCTTATAAATTTTAATATTCTAAGGCATTTTTATATGTGTCCTAACCATGGGCAGGGGGAACACGTTTACCTTTTCATTTTATTTTAACCTGCATTTAAGTGGATTTTTTAAAGTTTATTTTTCAGTACAGGTATTATCCTCAAGGTTACTTTACCACTGAGTTGCATCTCCAGCCCTATTTTATTTTTTAATTGTGAGACAGGTTTTCACTAATTTGCTGACACTGGTGTCTAACTTGCATTCCTCCCACCTCAGCTTCCTGAGTGGTGATTACAATGTAAAGATAGAAAGAGCCTGCACCTGTGTAAATACGAGGCTCTTTCCAAACTGCCCTCAACCCCTCATAAAAGCTGCAAAGAATTTTTGTCTCTTATCTTATCTGTAAAGGCCAGGTGGCTGACCAAAAAGCAAACTTTGCTGGCACTAAAGCAAACTTAAAAATAATGACCACCCTCCTCTCGGTGGTCAGGGTGACCCAGAACTTAAAATAACATGCTTTGTATACAATTTTATATGTTAGCCAATCAAAAAGAGCACTGTAAAACTGCTTGCCTTTCATTATAAAAACCCTGCTAAACATGGGCTCAGGGCCTCTTAGCTTCACCGGTTACCGAGTGCGCAGAGGACCAAGCTTGAGCTTGTTAATAAATGACTCTGTGGTTTGCATTGATCATGGTCTCTGGTGGTCTTTGTGGGGTCTCAAGCTGCAGGGCACAACATCTTGGGGGTCATCAGGGATACCCCAAGCCCACCCAAACACCTGATCATAGAGTCATAAGTGACATCATTGGCCAGTTAATAAGGCATTGCTGCATTTTTTTCTTGTCTGGATTGCCTGCAGGTTCTGGTTCTGGACTGGTAAAATCCTGGCAGACACGCTATAAAACCCCAGCAGGGTCTCGGGAGATGTCCCCTCCACCCATCGGGGTAACTCTGTCGCATCTGGGCAACTTTTGTGTTGCGTCTGGGTGACTCTTTGTTGCAATTGGAAATTTTTGTTTTTGTCCACAAAATACCAACTAGCTAATTTTGATCTAGCACGCTATATGTCTGTCTGTGAATTGTACCGTATGGTCTTTACTATTGTCTCATATTAAATTCTTCATTGTGTTAGTCAGCTACTATTCTCACTGTTTCTCACTCTTAAATTTCTCATTTCCAATTGGGAGGTAAATGGGTCTATAAAGCTCCTAATGGAAAGGAAAAATACTAATCAATGGTCAAATTTATGTCATCCTTTTGGAATTATACAGGGAACAGCCTCATGTGACTCCTAAGACTTTCCTCCTGAGTCACTTCTCAGAGGTCTGTGCCAGAGGACGGAGCTTCAGTGTGGACCACCTAAAAGAGGGTGGGTTTGCTACACTCTGCTCCATGGAGTAAGCAATCTTCACCAAGATCTATGCCTAGTGAGGTAAGCTTCTCTCTCCATGCATCCCACATCTGTTTGAGGTGCAGCTTTCTGTCTCTTCATTTTTGGAGGGTAAAATGGGCTACACAACACTCCCACACATCCACTCCCTCCTGGATGCTCCCCTTCCCTTGCTGGTCAGACATAGGAATCCAAACTGTAGGAATAAGACCTGGGACAATTAGTATGGAAATGTCCAGGTTCCCTTTGTTCTCATAGTTAGCCATCACTAGTCTGTCATAAGCACCTCTTTGTTTGTTGAGGATGGGCTCCCTTTGTCCTCCCTCAGGTCCCCTATCTTAGGCTTAGGGATACTCATTGCAGACTACTTTACAGTCCTTCTCCTTGTTCCTCAGAGGTTTGTTTACTCCATTGCCCCTAGGCAGAGAGCTCAGCACCTCCCAGCTTACAGAGCAGGCTTAAGGTGAAACCAAAGACAAGAAAATGACCCCCAGGCCTTCACTTCAAACCTTGTAACTTTTGAGGAGGAGGAGACAGACACTAATTATAACAAAGGTCTCCTGCCATCTGCCCCTCCCCCTCTGTACTCTTGGAATACCCATGGCAGTAAGGAGTATGATATAGCAGCTCCATTCCTCAAAAGTAGTGGGAAATAATGTTTCATGATTTTCTGCATTCAAACCTAACCTGCTTTCTCAACCAGGAAATAAAGGGTTAAAAGGTCCTAGGCAATTTTCCCCACCTGGTCTTGCTGAAATCTGCATTGAAATGTAAACTGCAGCAGTCTCAGCAGAATGGGTGGGGGGGGGGGACCTGAGACAGGAAGAATAAAAAAAGGTGTCTGTTTTAAACTCTTGGGCTGCTACACAGAACTAACTCATTTTCTAGGATTCTTGTTTTGTTTTTCTTTAATGTTGCATTTTTGAGCTCATAATTTTGATCGTACATACCCAGGTTAATGATTTTTTTGATCAGTTCTTTTTTTATCCAACTCTAGAGTTATTTTTAAGCATCTGTTACATTGCAATGGAGATAAACATTACAAGGCCTTTGATTTTGTGTTATTTGTAATTCGTGCTGTCTGATGTCATGTTTTGTCTGTATCAAAACTGAGCACTCCTAAAACTAAAATTTAAAAATGGATCCAGATACTTTTAATTCACGTGATTTAAAGGTTCAATTCAAATTGGGTAAACTAATAAAAGTGAAATATCTTTAGAAATAAATCGCAAGTCTCTAGGTGGTCAAACTAATGAAATGTTGATGTTAAACAACGTCTAATGTCAATTGTTTCTAGGACTTTTTTTCAACAGGAAAGAGGTGGCAAATACTGTTCAGGACACTTGTCTGTTATCTTGTGTTTTTTCAAAATAAGTAAATTAAATTTAACATATATGGGACTACTCAAATGTGTTTGTTAGCGACATCTGATTAATTTGCAAAGTTAAAATGCTAACTGTTAAATAACCTAATGTTATTTAACTCTTAACTCCTTAAATTCCATGGGGTATCATACTTAAACATTATTGGTGCTTTCATAGGTTGGTATATAAAAAGGGTTTAAACGTGCTTTGTGTCATCACTAAACTAAAAACAAGTCCCTAAGAGTTATATCCTAACAGGTGCAATTCTATATACAAAGGGTCCCAAAATTTCAACTGTGTTTCAATTAGAGTACTATAAATAAAAAAAAATATTTAGTCTTATTAAAATAGAGTAATTTATCTAAATTCAGAAATTTCATAAGAGTTGCTTCAGAATGTGAACAAAAAAAGGGGTCAACAAATAGGAAAGAGAAAATAAATGTTCTGCGTATGGAAATATATTTAGTAAAAGGGAAAAGGAAATGTTTCTGGGTAAGAAAGTGCTTGTGTGATGAAATATATGAGGGTCTAAGTAAGTGCTAAGAAAGACTGTGGGCAAGTTTCAACAAGTCTGTGTAACTAAGTTGGTTATATGTATGTGAGACAGCTAAAGCTATTAAAGGTTTTTCGTAAGGTGAAATACTAATGTTCTGATATAAACCAAAGTTTAATCTATATGGTACAATGACATGGTAAAATGACAAGGATTTCTTAGAAACACTAATTTACTCTTAATTTTGTGTCTATTAAGTTTTATTCCTTAGGACAATTAGTCTTAAAAGTTTGGGTTTATACAATTATGGTTAAACAACTGTTAAAGAATTGTACTACATTAGAGCCTAAATTTTTCTTTCAAAACTAAATTTGGTTAATATAAAGGTATCAAGGTAATTGTGAAATGGTTACTCTTTGTATATTAAATGTGTTCATATTTTCCAGATATACATCTTTAAAGAAGAAAATTTATCAAGCTGCTCTTCTCCAGATTAACTTGTCTGTAATGGTAATTTTAAAATTAAAGAGTACATTTTATTGGGGATGTATTTCTATCATTTAATGTTCTATTATGGGACCTATTATCAATAAGATATATGTAAAATTGGTTACTTATTTCACTGAGATAAAAATTTAAATGTATATGTATTTCTAAGAGGTAGTGACAGCCTGATTTGTTTAAAGGTTCATATAGTAGAAAGTGAAAGCATTTCGCTAAACAAAAGAAAAGTTAAAAGCTCTCTCAGCCTTTCTTTGATTGATTCCTGTTTTGGATATAATGTTAGACTGTGTTAACTAATGTTCATATAGACTCAGGAATCAATATATTTAAACTTCTTAAAATGACATTTAATAAAGAGTGTAATGCGCAATAGCAAAAATGAGACAATGACTGAGATTGGGGTCTCTGACCTCCAGACTGTAGCATGCCTGGTGCATGGGAGTGTTCCTGTGTAGAAGCACAAGATGCCTAACTGCTGTGGCAGTACCCTCCCTGGGGAGGCTCTGTACAGGAGTTCTATCAGCTCTTACATTGATCTCAGGCACACAGCTCTTGGGCAGATAGAAATTGTTTTGTTAGATAACCAGTGTTTCATCAGCTTCCTTCTCTAGTTTCTGCCCACCTTACAGTAACTTTCGACAGTGGACTTCTTTGAGAGCTACACAGAGTTCCTAACATTGCACTTTGCAGTTGTGGAAAAAGTTACATAGATGATCTAGTCTCTGTAACTTTTCTGAAAACAAAGAATAATAATGCTTACATAGTCTTTAACCTAATAATAAGACATGTATAAAGATTGCTAACATAACCCTTTAGATTTGTATCTCCATCAGAGAACAGAGCTCCATCTGATCTCAGCTTAATCTTCAAAATCTGTGATTATGAACCTTTATTTTCTAATACTCTTTTGCCCCTCACGGAACTTGAAAATTTGGTCATGCTGGTCATGGCAAAAGGGGCAAAAATTAGCTTCAGGATTAGAACATTTTACTTAAGATTTGTGAAGAGCCCTGCCTTACATGAGATAAGGCTCTGCCTCACACTGCTGCATTTTAGAATGACTCCAAGTATGCCAGACATTAACTCATTTAAAGTTGTGCTCAAAAGTTTGATGTTTGTTGTAAAAATTACTGTGATCTCAAACAGGGTATATAATGTAGAACTTAGCCAAAATTGAAGATAGCTGTTATACAAGCTGAATATACAGTTTTACTCTTGCTAATTTCATTTTGTATAACTATTACCTGTTAACATTTTACAGAAGTAGCTGCTCCAAGAACACACAACCTAGGTAACTTGTGATAATAAGGCATCACCTCTAGAACAGATAGTGGTAACTTCCAGTACTAATACAGACTCCAGTTAGATAAAAGGGTAAATAACTGTAAAGTTATGGACATTGAAGTTAAAGCCCAGTACTCTTACTTTATGACTGGTGAGTCTGGCGTGCTGGATGATTTAAGATCAAACTTAGAGATTGGAATTAAATACAGAGGGCAAGATAGACCAGTATTTGGATCTTTTGCCCTCAGTCAGCCTGAACCCACAAACAAGAGAACTTCTCTAAGGAGCGTTGCAACTCTGGGTCACACAACCTCCTGATCAAGGAGATGGTTGATACTAGAGGATGAAAAATCACTCAGTGCATTTGCTGTAAAACAGGGTCATGGAAAAAGGGAGACATCCCTTGATGCTTCCAAAGGAAGCCACCTCAAGGAGACCCTGCCTAAACAAAGGCACTTGTGGAGCTAAGCAGCCGCTCTTAAGTTCTCTATGAGTGACCCCTGTGGGAACTCAGCTGACTCTTTAATAAGACAAGAACCAGGTCAGTTTGACCAGCTTGATCTTAGACACCCAGCAAAACAGTTAAAACCAAACTATAGCCATTCTTGTGCATTTAAAAGAAATAATAGTTAAGTGTAACTTAAGATGTACACTTGTATTAGCCCACTAGAATAAATACTGGAATCTACAAATGAAAGAAAGATAATTAGGCAAATGTGCCTGATAACTATCAAGAGAAACTGCCAGAGTCAGAAGATTTTAGTCAGTTGAAGGCCTATAGTAACAGGTAGGCTTAATCTATGTTTGCTAGTATGATTACCTAGCCCTAAGTAACAGAAATATAGAGATCTCTACTAAACACAGGTTATACCAATAAAGGGATATTTTACAAAAATCAGATGACAGTAAGTAGCTTAACTATATTTTCTGAGGACATCAATGACATTAAGAGTTAAATATTGTGTTTACACTCCTGATAACCTGGACAATGTTAAAGTCCCCAAATAAAGGCCTTGTCCTCTCCAGCCTTTGCTAGGCCTTGTTATGGGAACAACTTCTCAGTTCTTCCACCACCTGGTGAGGAATTATTGACTTCTGTCATCTTTATGATATTCATTGGTATGTTCCAGATGCTGCAACATTTACTTTGTACTAATCTCATTTCAGTGTTCATGTCTTTTTGTTCTTCTCTCATAGAAGCACCCACCCCCCAGATGACTTTACAACCTGCTCTTCCCCAGCCAGACTTCTACCTTGGACTTCTTGATTGACTCAATTTTTAAAAAGGGCAACTCCAAACTTCTTGCCCCATGCACACTGCCCCCTTTCAGCTTCAAAGCAGCCAGAAAAATTGGTGCCCCTTTCTTTTCCTTACAGCAGTTAGGAGTTCCTAAAGCTAAAGGGGGAGGATGAAGCCAGAATTAAGAACAGGTAGTTAGTGTAGAAATAGGGGATCAGGTCAATTTGAGGAAATGAAGGCCACGAAAGCCATCTGCCTCTGGAAGTTGGAGACTGCCCCTGGGAGAATAAAATGTTAAGGATCTCCAAAGCTCATTGATTATCAAATTTAACTGCCTTTAAAGACTGTAATCAAGGAGGTCTATGTGCAGCTCTGGGAGAATGTTGGTTTTATGCTAATCATTCTGGTGTAGTGAGGGAATCTATGGCAAAAGTCAGAGAAGGACTAGCAACCAGAAAGAACGGGAAGCTAGTCAGAGGTGTTTTGAATCCTGGTTCAATTTTTCCCCTCGATTAACTACTCTGGTGTTCACTATAGTTGGACCCCTAATATTGTTGCTACTAGCTTTAACTATAGAACCTTGTATAATCAATAAGTTAATTGCTTTTGTTAAAGATAGAATAAATACAGTACAGCTAATGGTGCTAAGGGCCCAATATCAGCCCGTGAAGCAGCAAGGGTTAAAACTATAGAGACCCAAGATTGGCTCTGTAAATGTTCTTGGAAAGGGGGAAGTGTAAATATAGAAAGAGCCTGCACATGTGTAAATATGAGGCTCTCCCCAAACTGTCCTCAACCCCTCATAAAAGTTGCAAAGAATTTTTGTCTCTTATCTTATCTGTAAAGGCCATTTGGCTGACCCAAAAGCAAACTTGAAGATAATGACCACCCTCCTCTCGGAGGTCAGAGTGACCCAGAACAGAAAATAACATGCTCTGTATACAATTTTATATGTTAGCCAATCAAAGAGAACACTGTAAAACTGCTTGCCTTTCATTATATAAAGGCCTGTTGAACAAAGGCTCGAGGCCTCTTAGCATCACCGGTTACCGAGTGCGTGGAGGACCGAGCTCGAGCTTGCTAATAAATGACTCTTTGTGGTTTGCATTGATCATGGTCTCTGGTGGTCTTTGTGGGGTCTCGAGTCGCTGGGCACAACAACAAGGCCTTTCATTTTGTGTTATTTTTATGTCGTGCTGTCTTATGTCATGTTTGTCTGTATCAAAATTGAACGCTCCTATAATTAAAATTTAAAAATGGATCCAAATATTTTTAATTCATGTATTTAAAAATGTTCAATTTAAATTGGGTAAACTAATAGAAGTAAAATGTCTTTAAAATTAACTCACAAGTCTCTAAGTGGTCAAACTAATAAAATGTTTATGTTTATAAAATGTCTAACATCAATTTTTCTAGGACTTTTCTTCCACAGGAAAGAGATGGCAAATACTGTTGGTATACTTGTCTAATATCTTGTATTTTTTTACAATAACATAAGTGAATGGGTTAACATGTATGGGATTACTCAAATGGGTGTTTGTAGAGAAAATTGCTTTGTAAACTAGAAACAAGGTCCTAAGAGTTACATCCTATCAGGTACGATTCTATATACAAAGTGTTCCAAAGGCTTCAGTTGTGTTTCAATTAGAGTGCTATGAATAACAAAATATTTAGTCTTATTAAAATGGAGTAATTTATATAAATCAAGAAATTTCTTGGGCTGGGGATATAGCTCAGTTGGTAGAGTGCTTGCATTGTGAGCACAAGGCCCTGGGATCAATCCCCAGCACAGCAAGAAAAAAAAAAAAAAAAGAAAAAAAGGAAAAGAAAAAGAAATTTCTTAAGAGTTTCAGAATGTGAACAAAAAGGTAACATATAGGAAAGAAAAAATGGGGGGTTCTACATTTGGAAATGTATTTGGTGAAGAACAAAATGTTTCTGGGTGAGAAAGTGCTTGTGTGATGAAATACATGAGGGTCTAAGTAAGTGCTAATGAAGTCTGTGAAGGGCAAGTTTCAACAAGTTTGCATGTAACTAAGTTGGTTGTATGTATGTGACAGTTGGAGCTATTTAAGGTTTTTCCTAAGATAAAATAGTAATGTTTTGATATAAACCAAAGTTTAATCTATATGGTTAGATGAGAAGGATTTCTTAGAAATGCTGATTTGCTCTTGGCTCTGTGTCTATTAAGTTGTATTCTTTAGAAAATTAGTCTTAAAAATTGGGGTTTGTGCCATATGGTTAAACAACTGTTAGAGTATTGTTACAGAGTCTAGACTTTTCTTTAAAAACTAAATTTGGTAAGATAAAAGTGCCAAGGTAATTGTGAAATAGTCACTCTTTGTATATTAAATGTGTTCATATTTTCCAGGTATACAAGTTTTTAAAACAGTACATTTATCAAGCTGTTGTTCTACAAATCAAACTTGTCTGTAATGGTAATTATAAAGAGTAAACTTTATTGGGGATTTATTTCTATCATTTAATGTTCTATTTTAGGACCTGTTATCAATAGGGTATATGTAAAATGTGTTACTTTTACACTGAGAAAATTTTAAGTGTAAACGTATTTCTAAAAGTTAGAGCCTGATTTGTAAAAGGTTATTATTGTGAAACATGAAAACATTTTCCACTTTTGCCACACAAAAAGAAAGTTAAAAGCTCTCTCAGCCTTTCTTTAATTCATGTTTTTGATACAATGTTAAATTGTGTTAACTAATGTTCATATAGACTCAGGAGTCAATATATGTAAACTTCTTAAAATGACATTTAAGAAAGAGTGTAATGCACAGTAGCAAAAAAAATGGGACAACAGTGATTGAGATTGGGGTCCCTGACCTCATAATTTTGAACAGTGGACTTCCTTGAGAGCTACACAGGGCTCCTATCATTGCATTTTGCAGCTCTACCATCTTAGATATACAGGCTCAACTTGATTCTTTGGCTGCTGTCGTCCTGCAAAATCGTCATGGTTTGGATCTGCTGATGGCAAAGGAAGGAAGGCTTTGCCTGTTTCTTGGTGAGAAATGCTGTTTCTACACCAACTGCTCTGGCATTGTACAAGATAAAATCAAAACCTACAAGAAGATTTGGAACGTCATAGGAGCGAGCTCCACTCTAATTTCCTCTGGACTAGGTTATACGGGTGGCTCCCCTACCTCCTCCAGCTTAGGGGACCGCTAATCACCATTATCCTTGTGTGTTCACCTTTAGGCTTTGCATAATCAATAAGCTTATCCATTTCCTGAAAACATAGGCTAAGTCTGTGTGGCTCATGGAGGTCTGACAGCATTATACCGCCCTTCATAATGACGATCGGGAGCCTATAGGATCATGGATCCTATCAGGACACTGGGGCCTAAGTGTTTCTCCCTTAAGCCCTGCTCCTCCTGAGGGGCCCCCCTGAAGTGCTAAGGTAGTAGTCAATGACAGGTAAGATCCTCAGAGGAGGACAACCTAAGACAGGCACACCTTCGAGTAAGGCGGACCCCCAAACTGCTAGAGTGATGTTCCAAGATGGGTAAGACCCTCCCAGGGGCAACATAAGACAGACACACCCTTCATATAAAACAAAAAAGGGGGATATGTAGGGATTAATGACACGTTAAATAACTCAGGCTGACTCCTTACTTCCTGGCGAGTGAGCAAGATCAAGTCCTCAAAGGCGGTTTCAATAGTTAATGATGATAAATTGGACCACCATCAGGATTGGTTAACAACAGTTTCCCGAACATGATCGGCTCATGCTTGCCATATACTCCTATGGGACTCTCACCTGCATAAACCCCCTCTGCCTTGCTAACCTTTAAGCTGATTGGTTCCTGCCTAGCCTCCACCCTACACAAAATCTGTGTGAATTCCTCAATAAATGAGTTCCTGCTGTGACTGGTCTCCCTGACGCGGCTGATTGTCCTCTGCCCAGATGGCTGGGAGCAGGCAGTCAATCCGCCCTACTTAACCCGGTCTGACCTTGTTGGGGAGTGTGCCCTTCCCTTGTTGCTGATCGAGAAGAGGAAGGGGGCTTAAGATCCCAACACCCCTGAGGTTCTGAGTCTGTGAAGTTCTATGCAGGGGAGTAACCCTAGACAAGCCAATCAATGACTAAGGTATTCTTAATTCTCCTTTTTACAACAGTCCTGCAAATGACACTTTTTGCATCTCAAGACATACAATCTAGGGGTTTGTCCTGAGGGAAAGAAATATCCAGTCTTTATTAAGGAGGAAACCAGTTATAGCTGATTCTTGTGCAGAAAATTATACCACTGATCCATGGAGGACAGGACATTAGGAGAAGCAGGGCTTTGTGGGTATTCAAATATGCTCAGGTTGTCAGTATGAAAGGAGATTTTGGTGATCATTTGGCATTGCATCCACAGCCATTGCAGTCACGATCATCTGACACCTTCTTCGATCTTTTTTTTTCTTTTCATTTTCCTTTTGGCATTTTACTTGGAAAATTCTGACCAGCAGAGTGCTGTGCAAAATGCACGAGTCAGTGATGGTTGTGGATCTTGCCTATAATCTGAGGTAGGGGTGAGCCAGAGGAATGTGTTTCTCTTGGGAAAGGCCAGTTTCTTTCAATGAGGGAATGCCTCATCAACTTAGTTAGATGATGTCAGGAAATAGAAAGAGGCAAAGTGATAGCTTACACAGTCTGGATTCCCAGAACCCACATTTGCTGGAAAAGGAAACATTCCACATCCAATTTCAATCTTCCTCTCAGTATGTTTGTAGGTTTTTCTCTCAATAATTATTAGAACAGGATAAGGGCTGAAATTCATATCCCTGATCTCTCAATGATTCAGTTGCACTTGGTTACCAGTGCTTCTGTGACATGAGAGCAAAATGGGAGAGCTGTTGTTATCCAGGTGGAAGGGGCAGGCATCAGGCAGGTGAGGTGGGAAAGGCTGGGTGATTCCAGGCTCCAATTGAACAGTTGTTTTCTCTCCTCAGAGGGTTTTTTGAAGCCTTGTGCAACATGGAGTTTGAGCAGTGACTTCCATGACTTGGCACCCGCACCGCAGATTCCACCTGAGATCAGAGAGGAAAAGCCTGACAGCTCGATGGCATTACGGTTCCCATGGCAACCAGAGAACCTTCATCTCCTGACTGCTTCACACCAAGATTGAAAACAAGCACCAGCTCAGTTGTGATGGTCACAGGAAAGAAGGGAACAAGTGCCAGGGAACTTAGGTTTTCCAAAATGTGATTTTAACCACTTCATTCCGGAGAGCACAGCCCTGTGGTCCATGGATCCCTCCAGGACCAGGCAGAAACCTGACAGCTCACACTAAGCTGTAAGACCGCTAGGTGTTGCTGCACTCATTTGGCTGCACTGGGCATCATGACAGGGGGCAATTATCCCCCACCAGTTCCAGTGGGCCTGATTGGGTGGAGGTGTGCTTGGGGACACGTGGATGAACAAGCCATGCACAGCTCCAGCTCTGTTTCCTTCCGATCCCACTCCTGCTGCACAGGGCACACCAGGAATATCCCAGTCAGAAAAACTAGCCTAGCCTCCTAGCATCCACACCGAATCATGGCTGGTGAGAGCTTAGGGCAGTGGAGCATGGAGTGAGCATGGTGGCTTAGGTAATCTTTGAATTGGGACACTTCACACCCACTCCTGAGGGTTGCTCCTTTTTTCCTAGAAAGTTCAGCCAGGTGACAGCTGGAACCTGGGAAGTGGATCTTCTAGGTGCAGGTGGGTGCCTCTTCTGAAGGCTAATATTAAGCAGGTTTTATTTAAAAGTAATAATACAGACTTCTCCCAGGAGGAAGAAGGGGGCCATGGCTGATATTCTAAAGTCCCCAGAAGTGAGCGCACCCTACATCTTTCATAGGTTAAAGTCTCTTTTGTTCTCCAGTTCTCTCCCCCCTTATCTCTCCTTCCTGCCTATGTGACTAGCCCTGGTTTTAAATAAAGTGAGAAGCCATGGGCAGGGGGAAGGCCAAGGTGACTCAGGCAGATAAGGGCCCAGGGGGCATTAATTAGCAGCTCCATGCTTGCAGTCCTTGATAAAGGCAGGTAAATTTGGTAATCAATTGGCTCTGGAGATCCTTGACATTCCATTCTTCAGGAACAATCTTCAACTTCCAGAGGCAGAAGGCTTCATGGCTTCATTTCCTCAATTTGACCGGATCCCCTATTTCTACACTAACTACCTGTCCTTAATTCTGGCTTCATTACTACAGGTAGTACTTACTTGGCAAATAAAATCTGGAATTACTTTGTGAAAAATGGAGTTCTTAAAACCAATGCCCTTCTCTCTAGTGCAGAGTGCTCTGAAGATCTCAGGAGTTTGAGGAACAACATTTGAAAATAATTCAAACATTCACCATCTAAACAAATTTTAAAAATCTCCTTTGATAACTTTGCTGCCAGAGATACCTCTCCTTTCTGGAGTTTCAATAAATTTTGTTGACATTCTTCAAATTTTTTTCTTAAAAGACTTATCCATTTCTTTTCTTTTAAATCTCACTGCAAGTTTTTCCACTGTTGCTTCACTGTCTATTGGAAAAAGAAGTGACCAGAATATTAACATAACTTATAAGTTGTTTTATGTTTCTTATGGATTTCAGAAAAGTCCAAAAAGGAAATAAAATTAACATTTAAATCTAGAAACTCACCAGCATAATCCAAAGTAGTCCAAACTAAAGCATTATTTGAAACATTTAGGGTTTTTAATCCCACTGTTTTGGTGATAACATGGTTTGCACACACTTTAAACACCTGGTCTCTTCTCATTAGGATCTGATAGTAATTCTTCATTGTATGCCAAAGAATCTTTATATCTACAACACCTTGCTCCTTCTTCTGACTGACTTCTCTATCCTACCTATAAAGTATGGCTCTCTCTTTAAACAAAATTTCTTCATCTTCTTCTCCACATTTTACTTCTACCTATGAAAAAAGATAAACTCATCTGTAAGCTGATGCATATAATTCCATAACAAATTTTAAAAATCCAAATTATTAAACAGATTTTCCTTGTAAAGACATTAATAGATTTTATTTTATAGGTTAAGAGGCTTCAAAAAGTGCTGGATCTTGAAAAGAAATTTTAAATACTGACTGAGGTTGAAAAATGACGAAATAATTTTTCTAAAACAGCATTCTTGTCCAAAAACTATAAAAGGATACTTTTTACTGAACTGACTTTGGCAAGTATGGAAATTACTTCATTCCCAGAATTACAGTATGAAAATGAACATGATATTCTAAAAACATATGAAAAAAATTATTTTTATCAACAATTGCATATACTAGTTACAAAGCAAAATCTATATACAAACTTTAAAAAGAAGGCTTGTTAGGTCAGAAATTAGATGACTGTAGGGGGCAAAGCTCAGCAGCTAGAACAAAGACCAGCCCACCAAAGGTGACCAGAAAGTTCACAGTGAAAGAATGGACATTTTTTTAAGCTGTCTGTTTTATCTCAACTCCCTAAGGTCTCCCTCCCAGTGACGGGAACAAAGACCTTAAAGCTGTTCCAGAAATCAGCCCCAAACAGGGAGCAAAAGGGTAAATTGAGCCAGATAGCCAGATAGTGCTCAAACAGTAGGATTACCAGAAACTATTGACCAGAATCTACGCCCTGTTGTAAAACATTGTGAAACATGTTGTATGTTATCAGCAAACGCAGACCCCCTTTGAAATTTTCTGGCAGTTTTGTCCCCCTTTTCCCTTTCATGTGTGACCCCTCCCGATGTGTGGTCTCTGCCTTTATAAACCTACAAGATTTTCTGCTAGGGACTTGACTCCTCGAGTTGGGTCCCAGCGCGCTGGAATAAACACCTCTTGCGGTTTGCATCAAGTGACGCCTCCTGCGGTTGATTGGGGTTGCCATCGATCCATGGGACAGAGTGGGGGTTTCCTTTTTGGGGGCCTTACATTTGGGGGCTCGTCCGGGATAAGATGGCCCCACCTCATCCGTGGAGTCGACCTTGAAGGTAAGAAGGGGTACACCAAAGTTGTCTGTCTTTGTCTTGTGTTTTGTTAGTTGGTCTGGTTCTGTGAGCGCGCTTTCGGTTTCGGTGGCAACCATTCGGTGACTCGTGAGAGTGGCGGAACAGTGGTTGGTAGACGTGCCTGGGGGGCCACAGGTTGCAGCCCTGGGGGATGCCCTAAGGGTGGAGGAGAGTCAGGAACTCCTGGTAGTCTCCGTCGGTAAGGGCGCTGATTGGGTTCAATTGGTGGATCAGAGATTGGTGCCCGTCTGTATCTGGTTCTGTTGTGTGTTTTTGGCGGAGGTGGAGGAAGGGTTGGAACAACTGCGGGGTTCTCGGCCCGGACTACTCTCGGGTGGACCCCAAAGGTTCCTTCTCTGGACTCCCCCTCCCGACAGCCCTGAAGGGTAACTTAGCAAAGTAGCTTCAGTCTCAAAAGTAATGAAAAATAAGGTCCCATAATTTTAACATCCAACCTGTCCGGATGAGATGGCTAAAATGCCTTAGACACTGAGTTTCTGTTAAAACCTGTTAGATCCTTCCAGATCTCAGTCAAGGCTTACATTGAAATATAAATAAAAGAAGCCTAAAGGCTCAGTAGGAGACCGGTCTCAAACCCAGGGAAAGAAAAGGTAAAAAGAGTCTTTAAAACTCCAGCAAAGTAAATGCTATGGTAATTTACTGAAGTAATTAACGGCCTTATCATTTTTCCAGGACTCTTGTTCTTTTTTTAATTATATGGTTTTTGAGCTCATGATTTTTTGATCAGTTCTATTTTTATTCAACTAAAGTTTTTGAACATCTGTTACATTGCAATGGAGATTCACTTATAAAGTTACAAGGCCTTGATTTTGTTATTTGTATGTTGTGCTGTCTAATGTCATGTTTTGTCTGTATCAAAACTGAGCGCTCCTAAAATTAAGATTTAAAAATGGATACAGATACTTTTAATTCACATGATTTAAAAAGGTTCAAATTGGGTAAACTAATAAAAGTAAAACGTCTTTGAAAATAGCTCACAAGTCTCTAGGTGGTCAAGCTAATAAAATACTGATGTTAATAAAGTGTCTAATATCAATTGTTTCTAGGACTTTTCTTCAACAGGAAAGAGACAGCAAATACTGTGCAGGACACTTGTCTGATATCTTGGTTTTTACAGAATAAGTGAATTAGAGTTAACATTTATGGGATTACTCTAATGTATTTGTAGAGACATCTGATTAATTTACGAAGTTAAAATGCTAATTGTTAAATAACATCGAGTATTTTTAACTCCTTAAATTCCATGGGGTATCATACTTAAACATTATTGATGTTTTCATAGGTTGGTAAATAAAAGGGTTTAAGCTTGCTTTGTGTCATCACTAAACTAAAAACAAGGTTACTAAGACTTATGTCCTAACAAGTGCAATTCTATATACAAAGGGTCCCAAAAGTTTCAACTGTGTTTCAATTAGAGTACTATAAACAACAGAATATTTAATCTTATTAAAATAGAGTAATTTATCTAAATTCAGAAATTTCATAAGAGTTGTTTCAGAATGTTAACAAAAATGGGTCAACAAATAGGAAAGAGAAAATAAAAGATTCTGGGTATGGAAATATATTTAGTAAAAGGAAAAAGGAAATGTTTCTGGGTAAGAACGTGCTTGTGTGATGAAATACATGAGGGTCTAAGTAAGTGCTAAGAAAGTCGGTGTAAGTAAAGGGCAAGTTTCAACAAGTTTGTGTGTAACTAAGTTGGTTATATGTATGTGAGACAGCTAAAACTATTGAAGGTTTTTCCTAAGGTGAAATACTAACGTTCTGATATAAACCAAAGTTTAAATTATATGGTAGAATGACATGGTAAAATGACAAAGATTTGAAACACTAATTTACTCTTAACTTTGTGTCTATTAAGTTTTATTCTTTACAACAATTAGTCTTAAAAATTGCGGTTTATACAATTATGGTTAAACAACTGTTAGAGTATTGTACTATGTTACAGAGTCTACATTTTTCTTTAAGAACTAAATTTGGTAAGATAAAAGTGTCAAGGTAATTGTGAAATGGTCACTAGTTGTATATTAAGTGTGTTCATATTTTTCAGGACCACAAGTTTTTAAAGCAAGGAATCTATTAAGCTCTGCTATTCTCCAGATTAAACTTGTCTGTAATGGTAATCTTAAACTTATAAAGAGTAAATTTTATTGGGGATTTATTTCTATCACTTAATGTTCTATTATAGGACCTGCTATCAATAGGGTATGTGTTAAATTTGTTACTTTTTACACTGAGATAAAGAATTTCAAATGTAAAGGTATTTCTAAACATTAGAGTCTGATTTGTTTAAAGGTTAATATTGTGAAACATGAAAGAAACATGAAAACATTTTGCCACTTAATCACACAAAAGGAAAGTTAAAAGCTCTCTCAGCCTTTCTTTGATTCATGTTTTAGATACTATGTTAAATTGTGTTAATTATAAAGTTTATATAGACTCAGGAAACAGTATATGTAAACTACTTAATGATATTTAAGGAAGAAGCAAAGATCAACATCAGAATTAGAACACTTAAGATCTGTAAAGAGCCCTGTCTTACCTGAGATAAGGCTCTGCCTCCCACCTTACTGCATGTTAGAGTGACTCCAAAATAAGTCAGACTTCAGCTTATTTAAAGTTATAGTCAAAAGATTGGTTCTTGTTGTAAAAGTACTGTGATCTCAAATACAGGATAGAATGTAGTTCTCAATCAAAATTCAAGATAGCTATTATACAAGCTGAATATATTTTTACTCTTGCTAATTTCATTTTGTAAAACTGTTACCTGTTAATGTTTTGCAGAAGTAGCTGCTCCAAGAACACACAACCTAGGTAACTTGTGATAATAAGCTATCACCTATAGAATAGATAGTGGTAACTTCCAGTACTAACGCAGACTCCAGTTAGATAAAAGGGTAAACAACTGTAAAGTTATAGACATTGAGGATAAAACCCAGTACTCTTACTTTATGACTGGTGAGACTGGCTTGCTGGATAATTAAGATCAAACTTAGAAATTGGAGTTAAATACAGAGGTCAAGAAAATCCATATTTGGGTCTTGCCCTCAACATCAGCCTGAACCCAGGGAATAAGAGAACTTCTCTAAGGAGCTTTGCAACTCTAGGTCACACAACCTCCTGATCAAGGAGACTGTTGAGAATAGAGGATGAAAAAATCACCCAGTGCATCTGCTGCACAGGAGGGTCATGGAAAAAGGGAAACATCCCTTGATGCTTCTAAAGGAAGTCACGTCATCAAGAGACCCTGCCTAATCAAAGTCACTGGTGGAGCTAAGGAGCTGCTCTTAAGTTCTGTATGAGTGACCCCTGTGGGAACTCAGCTGACTCTTTAACAAGATAGGAACCAGGTCAATTTGACCAGCTTGATCTTAGATACCCAGTAAAACAGTTAAAATCAATATATAGCCATTCTTGGACATTTAAAGGAAATAATAGTTAAATGTAACTTAAGATGTGCACTTGTATTAGCCCACTGGAATAAAGACTGGAATCTACAAATGAAAGATTCTTCAGCAAATGTGCCTGATAACTATCAAGAGAAACTGCCAGAGTCAGAAGTTTTTAGTCGGTTTAAGAACTTCCTAAGCTACACAGGTAGACTTAATCTATGTTTGCTCATATGATTATCTATTCCTAAGTAACAGAAATACAGAGATCTGTACTAAACACAGGTTATACCAATAAAGGGATATTTTACAAAATCAGATGACATTAAGTAGCTTAACTATATTTTCTGGGGCCATCTATGACATTAAGAGTTAAATGTTGTATTTACATTCCTGATAACCTGGACAATGTTAAAGTCCCCAAATAAAGGCCTTGTCCTCTCCAGCCTTTGCTAGGCCTAGTTATGGGAACAATTTCTCAGTTCTTTCACCTCCTGGTGAGAGATTGACTTCTGTCATTTTCATTATACTCAGTGGCATGTTTCAGATGCTGCAACATTTACTTTGTACTAATCTCATTTCAGTACTCATGTCTTTTTGTTCTTCTATCATAGAAGCATCCACCCCCAGATGACTTTACAACCTGCTCTTCCCGAACCAGGCTTCTTCCTGGGACCCCTCGATTGACCCGATTTTTAAAAAAAAGGAACTCCAAACTGCTTGCCCCTCGCTGCCCCCATTCAGCTTTGAAGCAGCTAGAATGACTGACGCCACTTTTCATTTCCTTAACAAGCAGTTAGGGGTTCCTACAGCTAAAGGGGGGAATGAAGCCAGAATTAAGGTCAGGTAGTTAGTGTAGAAATAGGGAATCAGGTCAATTGAGGAAATGAAGCCATAAAGTCATCTGCCTCTGCAAGTGGAGACTGCCCATGGAAAAATGGAATGTCAAGGATCTCCGGAGGCCATTGATTACCAAATTTACCTGCCTTTATCAAGGACTTTTTATCAAGGACTTCAAACAAGGGGCTGCTAATTGCTGGCCTGCCCCCTGGGCTCTTGCCTGCCTTAAATCACCTAGTCACCTTCATCAGGGAAAGAGTAAGTGCTGTACAGGTACTAATGCTCAGGCAACAATACCAGTCCCTCCGCCAAGGAAATAGCTTTGCAGAAGAGTATATAGAGATAGAAGTTCCATGATTAGAACTTACCAGAAAAGAAAATGGGGAAATGAAAGAATGGACATTTTTTTAAGCTGTCTGTTTTATCTCAACTCCCTAAGGTCTCCCTCCCAGTGACGGGAACAAAGCCCTTAAAGCTGTTCCAGAAATCAGCCCCAAACAGGGAGTAAAAGGGTAAATTGAGCCAGATAGCCAGATAGTGCTCAAACAGTAGGATTACCAGAAACTATTGACCAGAATCTATGCCCTGTTGTAAAACATTGTGAAACATGTTGTATGTTATCAGCAAACCCAGACCCCCTTTGAAATTTTCTGGCAGCTTTGTTCCCCTTTTCCCTTTCATGTGTGACCCCTCCCGATGTGTGGTCTCTGCCTTTATAAACCTACAAGATTTTCTGCTAGGGACTCGACTCCTGGACCCCTACGTGAGTCACGAGTCAGGTCCCAGCGCACTGGAATAAACACCTTTTGCGGTTTGCATCAAGTGACACCTCCTACGGTTGATTGGGGTTGCCATCGATCCATGGGGCAGAGTTGGGGTTTCCTTTTTGGGGGCCTTACAGATGGAAAGTTCCACTGACCCTTTACACCCACCTGTCACTCAACAGGACCCCCTCCCATCCCAGTCTATAAAAACCCTGGGCATCCAGGGCCACGTGTGATTTTCTCCAGGTCCCTTATACCCTTGGGGGTCTGGGAATTTCACCTGAGAGCCAAATTCAATAAAGCTTGCTTCAGCCACTTTCTGTACCATTTTATTTGGCTGCTAACTGTGCCCTCCCAGACCCGCCGAGCTTACATTTGTTCCCACCACCAAGCAGGCCTGAGCTTACAGGCTTAGGTATTGATCTGTGATAGAGCATTTGCAAAGCATGTCTGAGGTCCTTGGGTTCAATCCCTAGCACTGTTAAAAGAAACAAGGAAAGAAACTAAAAGTATACTGAATACTAAAGTATACTAAAAGTATACTGAAGTAAAAGCTGAATGCCTAAACCAGGCACAGTGGTACATGCTTGTAATCCCAGTTACTCTGGAGGCAGAGGCAAGGAGGATTTCAAGTTCAAGGACAGCCTCAGCAATTTAGTGAGAACCTAAGCAACTTAGCAAGACCCTGTCTCAAAATAAAAAAATGAAGGACTAAGGATGTAGCTTAGTGGCAAGTACTCCTGGGTTAAACCCCCAGTACCAAAAACAAAAAACAAAAAAAAAAACACTGGCATCCAACAAATAGAGCTATGACTTCAGATTATAAGTATTCTGAAAGAAACAACCATAGTCCTAACAAATCAATCCAGGGTAAGTTTTCACCTTAAAATTAAAATTAAGTAATCAGTAATGTTGTGCTGACAATGTGGTCCATCGCATAGGGTGCTTGCCTAGCATGCACAAGGCCGGGGTTCCAATACCTAGCACTGCAGAACTGCAGGGAAAAAAAGTACTTAGTAAAATTTTCATTCCCTGACATTTACTTCTGGTAATAAGACTATTGGTGCAAAATGAATATCTTCACTATGAACTACTTCCTCATCACTACCATCTTCATCTTCACCAGCTTTACTGGTTGTCTGTGTTCCAAACACAGTTGCTCCAGTATTTGCCCACTGGAAATTTGTATCTGAGTAAAAAATTAGCATATGTAAACCACATAATCTAATTTTTAAATGTTTTTAAAATCCTGCTCCTAGATTATTAGTACAACATTATCATTTCCAACAACCGATACATCTATTAAAAATGTTTACAATAAGCCAGGTAGGGTGGCTGGGGAGGCAGAGGCTAGAGGACTGAAATTTCAAAGGCAGTCTCAGCAATTTGGTGAAACTTTAAGTAACTTAATAAGACTCTGTCTTAAAATTAAAAAAAAAAAAGGCTGGGAATGAAGGTCAGTAGAGCATCTCTGGGTTCAATCCCAGAACCACCCCCACCCTCCAAAAAGTTTAAAATATTCTGGCAAGTTCAACTCACACACAAAACTGCAATGAATTTATACTTTCAGTTACTATAACAAGCACATCTTATATTGAAGCAAGAATTCAATACCCAAGAAAACAAATATAATAAATCTGATACTCTGCAATTAAACAAAACAAATGGAAGAACTGAGAAAGTCAGGAACTATTTCTGTGAAAAGATAAGCACACTGATTCCTGATTTCTGTCACACCTTAAGAACAAATTAAATTAAGTAAAACAAAGTAAGAAAGTAAGAAAAGAAGATGGTGAATGGAATGATCTCACTAAAATGAAGAAGTGATGGTCAGGAGAGAATGTAGTAGGTAAGGCTTATTTAAGAAAGTCTCCCTCCTTATGTTTTTCCTATTTTACACATTCATATGCAATTATGATACAGTACTTGGTTATACTGAGCAAACACACCAATTTTCATTTGGCACTTTTTTTTGCAGATAACTGTACCCAATATATTGCTATATCTGCTGACTTATTAACACTTTTACTTTTTAGGCTATTAGGTTAAAACAAAAATAAAGAAACCTGTTATTAGGGAAGCCATAAATTCTAATGTAACATCATATCCCAAAGTAGTTTACTGCTTCTGCAAGTAGCAAAAGCTATGAAAAAAAAAAGTGTAACTAAGTGGGGATACTAGTTATTTGAACTGCATTAATCATTTGAGAATATACCTTCAATAAAATTTATTCCATAAATCAAACATCTTATGTAAGAACAATTTAGATAGTTCAGACATGAAATTTTTATTTCACAGACATGAAAGACATAAGAATGAGAAAACAAAATGAACAGCCTTATGCTAATAATCTTGAAACAATTAAATGATGAAATCATTTTTACAAATGTACTGTTTTATATAAATGTTACCAAATGGATTAAAAATAGAAATATCACTGATACTGAGAAAGCACATTATTTATAAACTTACTTTAGCACCATAAATTAGCATGACCATAATACTAAAATCCAAATCACCTTCTTAAAAAATGCAGATTCAGGGATGGAGATACAATTTAGTAGAGGGCTTGCCTACTATGTATGAGGCCCTGGGGTCCATCCCTAGCACCTTAAGAAGGGAGAAAAAAAAGTAGATTCCTAATTCTTGAAATATCAACAAATCAAATCTAAAAGTACTTATAGTTAAAAGAATAATATTACCAAAGTCAGAATTATTCCAAAACTGAAAAATAGTTCTGCATTTAAGGACAGGGAAGATCATTAAAGTAATTCATACAAAATTTTAAAAATTCTTATGACTATATTATTAATAATGAAATTAATCAGTGTGTGGTTCTGCAGATCTGTAATCCCAGAGATTGGGAATGATGAGGCAGGACAATCACAGGGTTAAGGACAGCCTTAGCAACTTAATAAAACCCTGCCTCAGATTAAAATTTTAAAAAGAGGTGGGCAGTATACACTCAGTGATAGAGGACACCTGAGTTCAATCCCCAGTACAATCAATCAACCAATCAGAGAAGTTCTTTATTATGAAAACACTGAATAAATGGGGAAGCATTACTTTAGTGACAACACTGTAACAAAGAACTGGTTCTTTAAGTTGCATTGTTTTCTGTTAACATGATGATTAAAATAATTTCTTAATCTTACCTTTAGGACCAAAGGCAAAATCCCCATAATTACTGAAAGCCAAATCTGCAAACGACTGTCCTCTACCACCCAAATCCAAATGAAACTGTTTTACTTTCCACTGACAAAAGAAAAAGAACAATTTATTCTTTCACTTAAGATGTTCTGAACATCAAAGATTTCCCCAGGACTGAAAAATCTAAATCTAAAAGTACTTATACTACAGGATAAAGGGGTCCAATTTCTATATTTTGGTAATTTGTGTATTTTGGTAAATTTTACATCCAATTTTGAGCTTTTTCAGTAATATCAAGTTTACAACACATTATTCACAATTAATACAATACTGTGCCAAATGCATGCCAAAAAATTAAAGAGGTAATGAACTAGTAAGCTATATTACACAATCATACAGTTTCTGCTTTGTAAAGACTTTTACAAAAAGTTGCTAAATCAAGCAATGGAGGGGAGAATTTCAGAAAATATCTGTATAAAACATGATTTGTGTTCTGTATTATAAAAAAACTCACAAAAACCAAATGTCTCATTTACATTTGATCATCAGAAGTTTGAGGTTATCTGAATTCTATATGATCTCTGAAATCATTATGCCTTACACATTTGAAAATGTAAAGGTTTTAGTTGTGCAATTACTTTCCTCTTCTACCATAGTAAAAATCTAAAGTGTCTATAAATGTAATATTTGTGACTTATTTAGGACTCCTTTTGGGAAAAAAAAATGTATATATTACAAAGTAATACAATTTACAGAGACTCTTCTTCCACCTCAAAAGAATAAACAATTAGAATGGAAAAATGGGAAGAAAGCAATACCAAACATTAGTTTCTATTCTTGAATAATTCACCAAAATTTTAGGCTTATAAAAAAGAAATATAAGCTTTAGCAGTACTATTAAGCAAAACTAAAATAAAAACATTATCACAGTGAAATTCACCATGTAAATAAACTATTATCTCTTATGTTCAGGCAAACAGGTCAAGAGTCACAATACTATGTAATCCCTGTAATCACAGGTCTAACAATAAAGATACATGTTTATTTTCTTTGTTGGCAAGGCAGTATGACTTTCCTTCTTAGTATTTCTGATATCTTATGCCCCTTCATATCTTTATAAGTCTATCTTCTCAAACATACAGGTGTATTTTATATAATACATGATTATAGACACACATTAAGTTTTACCTTGGCTTGTAGATTCTGTATCAGTTTCCTTTCTAATAGAAAAATCTACAGGTTTTTCCACTGTTCCAGAGGAAACAGATGATGAACTTACAGGTTTGGTAATAGAATCAGGTTCTTCAGATTTACAGAAAAATGCTGCAGTCACTTCAGTCCCACCTGTATACACACTGTCAGTTGTGTTAGTTATTTCCTCACTCTGGGATTTCTGCACAGAGAAAGTAACAAAATGTTATGCCATTAAATACTGACTTATACCTTGCAAGCACAAGGCCCTGGGTTCTAATCCCCAGAACCACAAAAAAAAAGGAGGTATCACAAAACCAGACATTAAACTGTACCACACAGCAATAGTAACAAAAATGGCATAGTATTGACACCAAAATAGATAGGCAGACCAATGGTACAGAAGAGAAGACACAGAGATGAACCCACATAAATACAGTCACCTCATACTAGACAAAGAAGCTAATAACATACAATGGAGAAAAGAGCCTGTTCAACAAATGGTGCTGGCAAAACTATAAATCCATATGCAGTAAAATTAAATTAAACCTCTAACTCTCACCCTGCACAAAACTCAACTCAAAATGGATCAAGGACTTAGGAATTAGAACAGAGACACTGCATCAAATAGAAGACAAAGTAGGCCCAAATCTTCATCATGTTGGCTTAGGATCAATCTTCCTCAACAAGACTCTCAAAGCACAAGAAATCAAAGCAAGAATCAATAAATGGGAAGGACTCAAACTAAAAAGCTTTTTCTCAGGATAGGAAACAATCAATAATGTGAAAAAAGAGCCTACACAGTGGGAGAAAATCTTTTCTACACATACGTCAGATAGAGCACTTATCTCCAAAATTTATACAGAAATTATAACACTTTACACCAAAAATACAAACAACCCAATCAATAAATGGGCCAAGGAACTGGACAGACATTTTACAGAAGAAGACATACAGGTGATTAATAAATATATAAAAAATTGTTCAACATCTCTAGTAATTAGAGAATGCCAATTAAAACAACTGTAAGATTTCACCTTACTCCAACTAGAATGGCTATTATCAAGAACACAAACAATAATAGATGTTGGTGGGGATCTGGGAAAAAGGCACACTTTTTCTTTGCTGATGGAGCTGCAAATTGGTGCAACCACTTTGGAAAGGTGTATGGAGATTCCTCAGAAAATTTGGAATGGACCCCCTTTTGACCCAGTTATCCCACTACTCAGTTTATATGCTGTTAGGGTCCCATTCTGACTAATCCCCAGAGAGCCAAAGTGAACACACGGTAATGCAAATCACACAACAAGGTTTTATTAAAGCAAGCTCGAGCCTGGACCACAACCAGCCCCTCAGACCAATACAATGGCTGGGAGGAGGGAGCGGCCCCAAGGGGCGAGAAAGCCCTCTATTTAAGAGATTTCCAAGCATTCACACACAAAGACCTCTATGTTATTGGTTAACATTTGAACAGCTAAACATTAGTCCTCCTCTGGTTGGGTCCTGAAAATTTATTTGATTCTCTTTGGGTCCCACCAGAACTGAACGGTCCTAGAAGAAGTAGGGTGGAGGGAAGGGGTGAACTATGCAGGAGATGGGTCAGGTTTAGGACCCCCTGTCCTTGATAGATAAGGTTTCTAGGCAACTGCCCATTCCTCAGACAAATATCTCTTAACAACCTCAGTAAGAACAGGGGCCCAGCAGTCCTGTTTGTGCTGTATTGGCTCTTGAGGGTGCAACTGCCGGCATCCTGGTGATTAAGACAGTTAGCTGCACAGATATCACCCTGTTCTCAACATTCCCCCCTTCAGTTGTTCATAATGAGGAATCATGCTTATTCAGGCGTCGCACATATTCATCTTCTGGGGCCAGTATTCTCTTATATTGTTGTCTCAGCACCATTAGTTGGACCATGCTTACATGGTCCTTAACATAAACTATTAACTTACTTAAAATGCAGGGTACAAAAGTTAAAATAAGCAAAAGCAGAGCTAAGGGGCCTACTAGGGTAGAGATTAGGGTAGCAGGCCAAGGGGACCTATTGAACCATGCTTAAAATCAATTTTCTTGGGCCTCCCTCTCTCGCTTTCTCTTGGCGAGACACTCTCTGAAATTACCTATGGATTACCTCACTACTCCAGAATGATTAACATAAAACCAACACTCTTCTCCCAGGGTTGCACATAGACCTCCTTGCTTACAGTCTTTAAAGGCAGAAAAATTTGGTAATCAACGAGCTTAGGAGATCCTTAACATTTTATTCTCCCAGGGGCAATCTCCAAATTCCAGAGGCAGATGGGTTTCATGGCCTTCATTTCCTCGATTTGACCCAATCCCCCATTTCTACACTAACTGTCTGTCCCCAATTCAGGCTTCATTCCCCACCTCCAATTTTAGGAACTCCTTGCTGCAGTAGGGAAAGGGGGTGATGACCGTTCTGGCTGCTTTGAGCTGGAAGGGGGCAGCATGGGGCAAGCAGTTTGGAGTTCCCTTTTAAAAATAAGGTCAATCGAGGGGTCCAAGCTAGAAGTCTGGTTGGGGAGGAGCAGGTTGTAAAGTCATCTGGGGTGGGTGCTTCTATGAGAGAAGAACAAAAAGACATGAGTATTGAAATGAGATTGGTATGAAGTAAATGTTGTAGCATCTGGAACATGCCCATGAGTATCATGAAAATGAGAGAAGTTAATCTCTCACCAGGAGGTGGAAGAAATGAGAAATTGTTCCCATAACTAGGCCTAGCAAAGGCTGGAGAGGACAAGGCCTTTATTTGGGGACTTTAACATTGTCCAGGTTATCAGGAATGTAAACACAACATTTAACTCTTAAAGTCACAGATGTACCCATAAAATATAGTTAAGGTACTTAATGTCATCTGATTTTGTAAAATATCCCTTTATTGGTATAAAATGTGTTTAGTAGAGATCTCTATACTTCTGTTACTTAGGGATAGATAATCATACGAGCAACCATAGATTAAGTCTACCTGTGTAGCTTAGGAAGGTCTGCAGGCCTTGAACTGACTAAAAACTTCTGATTCTGGCAGTTTCTCTTGATAGTTATCAGGCACATTTGCTGAAGAATCTTTCTTTCATTTGTAGCTTCCAGTCTTTATTTTAGTGGACTAGTACAAGTGTACATCTTAAGTTACACTTAACTATTACTTTTTTTTTAAATGCTCAAGAATGGCTATATTTTGGTTTTAACTGTTTTGCTGGGTGTCTAAAATCAAGCTGGTCAAATTGACCTGGTTCCTGTCTTGTTGAAGAGTCAGCTGAGTTCCCACAGGGGTCACTCATAGAGAACTTAAGAGTGGCTTCTTAGCTCCACCAGTGCCATTAGTTAGGCAGGGTCTCCTTGATGAGGTGGCTTCCTTTGGAAGCATCAAGGGATATCTCTCTTTTTTCCATGACCCTCCTCTGCAGAAGATGCACTCAGTGATTTTTCATCCTCTAGTCTCAACAATCTCCTTGATCAGGAGGTTGTGTGACCCAGAGTTACAGCACTCCTTAGAGAAGTCCCCTTATTCCCTGGGTTCAGGCTGACTTTGAGGGCAAGATACTGTTTTTTTCTTTTTTTTTTTCTTGGCCTCTGTATTTAATTCCAATTTCTAAGTTTGATCTTAATCATCCAGCAAGCCAGTCTCACCAGTCATAAAGTAAGAGTACTGGGCTTTAACTTTAATGTCCATAACTTTACAGTTATTTACCCTTTTATCTAACTGGAGTCTGCAATAGTACTGTAAGTTACCACTATCTGTTCTAGAGGTGATGGCTTATTATCACAAGTTACCTAGGTTGTGTGTTCTGGAAGCAGCTACTTCTGCAAACAGTAACAGGCAACAGTTTTACAAAATGAAATTAGCAAGAGTAAAAACATATTTAACATATTTGTATAATAGCTCTCTTGAATTTTGGCTGAGTTCTACATTATATACCCTGTTTGAGATCACAGTAATCTTTACAACAAACATCAAACTTTTGGATACAACTTTAATGAGTAAAAGTCTGGCTTACTTTGGAGACATTCTAAAATGCAGCAGGATGAGGCAGAGCCTTATCTCATGTAAGGCAGGGCTCTTCACAAATGTTAAGTAAAATGTTCTAATCATGAAGCTAATTTTTGCCCCTTTTGCCATGACCAGCATGACCAAATTTTCAAGTTCAGTGAGGGGCAAAAGAGTATTAGAAAATAAAGTTTTATAAACACAGATTTTGAAGATTAAGCTGAGATCAGATGGAGCTCTGTTCTCTGATGGAGATGCAGATCCAAAGAGTTATGTTAGCAATCTTTATACATGTCTTATTATTAGGTTAAAGACTATGTAAGCATTATTCTTTGTTTTCAGGAGAGTTTCAGAGACTAGAACATCTATGTAACTTTTTCCACAACTGCAAAGTGCAATGTTAGGAACTCTGTGTAGCTCTCAAAGAAGTCCACTGTCGAAAGTTACTGTAAGGTGGGCAGGAACTAGAGAAGGGAGCTGATGAAACACTGATTATCTAGCAAAACAATTTTTTCTGCCTAAGAGCTGTGTGCCTGAGATCAATGTAAGAGCTGATAGGACTCCTGTACAGAGCCTCCCCAGGGAGGGTACTGCCACAGCAGTTAGGCATCTTGTGCTCCTACACAGGCACACTTCTAGGCACCAGGCATGCTACAATCATGTGGTCAGAGACCCCAATCTCAGTCATTGTTGTCTCATTTTTGCTATTGTGCATTACACTCTTTATTAAATGTCATTTTAAGAAGCTTATATATATTGATTCCTGAATCTATATGAACATTAGTTAACACAGTCTAACATTATATCCAAAACAGGAATCAATCAAAGAAATGCTGAGAGAGCTTTTAAGTTTTCTTTTTTGTAGCACAATGCTTTCATCTTCTACTATATGAACTTTTAAACAAATCAGGCTGTCACTAACTCTTAGAAATATATTTACATTTAAATTTTTATCTCAGTGAAATAAGTAACCAATTTTACATATATCTTATTGATAATAGGTCCCATAATGGAACATTAAATGATAGAATAAATATCGAATAAAATATACTCTTTAAGTTTAAAATTACCATTACAGACAAGTTTATTCTGGAGAAGAGCAGCTTGATAAATTTTCTTCTTTAAAGATGTATATCTGGAAAGTATGAACACATTTAATATACAAAGAGTGGCCATTTTACAATTACCTTGATACCTTTATATTAACCAATTAGTTTTGTAAGAAAAATTTAGACACTAATGTAGTACAATACTTTAACAGTTGTTTAACCATAATTGTATAAACCTCAGTTTTCAAGACTAATTGTCCTAAAGAATGAAACTTAACAGATATAATGTCAAGATTAAATTAGTACCTTTAAGAAATCCTTGTCAAGTTAACATGTAAATTAAACTCTGGTTAATATCAGTACAGTAGTATTTGGCTTTAAAAAAACCTTAAACAGCTTTAACTGATTGTCTCCCATACTTGTAACCAACTTAGTTATAGGCAAACTTGTTGACATTTGCTCTTTACTTACACAGACTTTCTTAGCACTTAGACACTCATGTATTTCATCATATAAACACTTTTTTATCCAGATAGATTTTGTTCTATACTAAATATTGTTCCATTTCTAGAGCCTTTTATTTTATCTTTCCTATCTGTTGACCCCTTTTGTTCACATTGTGAAACAACTCTTATGAATTTTCTGAATTTAGGTAAATTACTCCATTTTAACAAGATAAAATACTTTGTTGTTTATAGTACTCTAACTGAAACACAGTGAGAGGAGAGATGGTAACTCTAAATCCAAACCTAAGAGCTCCTTGGAGCTTTGCAGAACTGGAGGGGGAGCAGGGGGATGTGGTAAGGGAGCAGATGGAATGCTCACCCTCCGGGTTGGGGTTTTACCTGTTAGGGCATAACTCTTAATAACCTTGTTGTTAGAAATGATACAAAGCAATTTTAAACCCTTTTTAATTTACCAACCTATGAAAACACCAATAATGTTTAAGTATGTTACTCCATGGAATTTAAGGCCTTAAGAGTACTTAATGTTATTTAACAATTAGCATTTCAACTTTGCAAATTAATCAGATGTCGCTAACAAACACATTTGAGTAGTCCCATACATGTTAAATTTAATTTACTTATTTTGAAAAAAACAAGATATCAAACAAGTGTCCTGAACAGTATTTGCTGTCTCTTTCCTGTTGAAGAAAAGTCCTAGAAACAATTGATATTAGACATTGTTTAACATCAACATTTCATTAGTTTGACCACCTAGAGATTTGCAAATTATTTCTAAAGACATTTTACTTTTATTAGTTTACCCAATTTAAATTGAACCCTTTTAAATCACGTGAATAAAAGTATTTGGATCCATTTTTAAAGTTTCAATTTTATGCACGCTTATTATTTATGTCAATTTTGTCAGGTACATACATAGACAATACGATCTTAAACAATAACATATACACATAACACAAAAGCAAAGGCCTTGTAATGTTTATCTCCATTGCAATGTAACAGATGTTTAAAAATAACTCTAGAGTTGGATAAAAATAGAACTGATCAAAAAAAATCATTAGCCTAGGTATGTAGGATCAAAACTATGAGCTCAGAAATACTCCATTAAAGAAAAACAAAACAAAACAAGAATCCTAGAAAATGAGTTAGTTCTGTGTAGCAGCTCAGGAGTTTAAAATGCACCTCTTTTTTTTTTTTTTTCTCTCTCTCAGGTTACTCCCCCCTCTCCCACTGAAACTGCTACAGTTCACATTCCTATGCAGGCTTCAGCAAGGCCAGGCAGGGGGGAGGGAGGGATTGCCCTGGACTTTTTAACCCTTTTTTTTCCTGGTTGAGAAATCAGGTTAGGTTTGAATGCAGAAAATCACAAAACATTATTTCCCACTACTTTTGGGGAATGGAGCTGCTGAGCTCTCTGCCTAGGGGGATTGGAGTAAACAAATCTCTTAGGAACAAGGAGAAGGACTGTAAAGTACCCTGGCAATGAGTATCCCTAAGCCTAAGAATAGGGGACCTGAGGGAGGACAAAGGGAGCCTATCGTCAGACAAAGAGGTGTTTAGGATCCGATATATTTTGGTGCTTCCAGGGGAACTTCTGTGAGTCATTACATCACAGCCATGTGTGCTGCACAATGACTCTGGTAAAAATTTCCACAGAAGGAGACCTGGGATGGGGCATGTAACTGAAGCCAGCTCTCATGCCTTTTTTTGAAGAGTCTCATAGGAGGGGTTGATTTTAAATGCCTCCCTCTTGCAGTTTAAAGAGAACACAGTGAACACATCTAAGCACAAGAACAGTAAGAGGGAGACACTAGATAGACTAGATAGTGATGGCTAACTATTCGAACAAAGGGAACCTGGGCATTTCCATACTAAATGTCCCAGGTCTTAATCCTATAGTTTGAACTCCTATGTCTGACTGGCAAGGGAAGGGGAGCATCCAGGAGGGAGTGGATGTGCAGGAGTGTTGTGTAGCCCATTTTACCCTCCAAAAGTGAAGAGACAGAAAACTGCACCTCAAACAAATGTGGGGTGCAGGGAGAGAGAAACTTACTTACCTTGCTCGGCGTAGATCTTGGTGAAGATTGGCTACTCCGCGGAGCAGACTGTAGCAAACTCACCCTGCTTTAGGTGGTCCACACCAAAGTTCCATTCTCTGGTGCAGATCTCTGAGAAGTTACTCAGGAGGAAAGTCTTAGGAGTCACCTGAGCCTGTCCCATAATAATGAGGAGAAAAGGACCAAGCAAACAAAATGAACGAAGGAGGCAATACACGCAGTAAAACAAATTTTCACAGGACTCCAACATCCACCGGCCAGTCAGCCACACAATCTCACAGGCGCAATGCCCTTCTCATTCACACTACCAAATCAGACCAAGGATCCTTACCAAACAGCCACCCAACCGGTGTCCACTGGGGACATTGGCGTGACTCCTGATCACCAGGGACGTCTCCTACGGCTTTCAACAGTGGAAACTCCAGGGTAACTTGCAACCCTTTCCTTCCACCAAACGAGAATTCTCTCCCAAACTCTAACCAGGACTTACATCCTACCAGGACTTACATCCTACCAGGAGGTGACCAATCCTCCTTCCGTGGCAAATTTCCTTAGAAACCTCGATACCATGGGCCCTTTGTCTCTCCTGGGCCAGAGTCGGATGAATTTATCCAGACGAGCCCCCAAATGTTAGTGTCCCATTCTGACTTATCCCCAGAGAGCCAAAGTGAACACACGGTAATGCAAATCACACAACGAGGTTTTATTAAAGCAAGCTCAAGGCTGGACCGCAACCAGCCCCTCAGACCAATACAATGGCTGGGAGGAGGGAGCAGCCCTGAGGGGTGAGAAAGCCCTCTATTTAAGAGATTTCCAAGCATTCACACACAAAGACCTGTACGTTATTGGTTAACATTTGAACAGCTAAACATTAGTCCTCCTCTGGTTGGGTCCTGCCAATTTATTTAATTCTCATTGGGTCCCACCAGAACTGAATGGTCCTAGAAGAAGAAGGGTGGAGGAAAGTGGTGAACTATGCAGGAGATGGGTCAGGTTTAGGACCCCCTGTCCTTGATAGATAAGGTTTCTAGGCAACTGCCCATTCCTCAGACAAATATCTCTTAACAACCTCGGTAAGCATGGGGGCCCAGCAGTCCTGTTTGTGCTGTATTGGCTCTTGAGGGTGCACTGCCTGCATCCTGGTGATTAAGACAGTTAGCTGCACAGATATCACTCTGTTCTCAACAATGCAAAGGACTTAAAATCAGCATACTACAGTAACACAGACACAGCAATGTTCATAACAGCTCAATTCACAATAGCTAGATTGTGGAACCAACCTAGATGCCCTTCAACAGATGAATGGATAAACAAACTGTGGTATATACATACAATGGAATATGATTCAGCCATAAATAAGAAAAATATTAAGGCATTTGCAAACAAATGGATGGATTTGGAGAATATTGTGCTAAGTGAAATAAGCCAATCCCATAAAAAACCAAAGGCCGAATGTTTCCCCTGATAAGTGGAAAATGATATATAATGGGGGTGTGGGGGGGAGGGAGATAAGAATGGAGGAACTTTAGATTATTTAGACTTTACATTATGGCAGGGAGGGGGGATATGAAAAGTAGTGGAATGATACAGACATCATTACCCTTTATACATGTACGATTACACAAATGGTAGGAATCTACATCTTGTGCAACCATAGAAAAAAATGATGTACCCATTTGTGTACAGTGAATCAAAATGCAGTCTGTAAAAAATTTAAAAATAAATAATTTAAAATAAAAAAACAAGTTTCTATTTCTTATAAAAAATACTGACTTAGGGGGGCTGTGGAGATAGCTCAGTCAGTAGAGTGCTTGCCTTACAAGCACAAGGCCCTGGGTTCGATCCCCAATACCCCCCAAAAAAAATACTGACTTAGAAATAGGATCACATAACCTGTTTTACAAGAAAGTGAGGACTTGGACTTCTGGAAAGCTGTAATAAGCACACTTCACCCTTTCTCTCCCCACACTAGATGCCTGAACTGAAATATGCAGAACAACTCTATAAGAAGATCTGAAAGGTGGATAAGCATAGCAGACTTAAGTATCTTAGAACAGATGGGAAATCTGGTGGTTTCATCCATGCAGAATTTTTTTCTGTCTCTCCTATATCCCAGCCTGGTATTACAATGACTCAATGAAGTAGAACTACCAATGGCACACACACATCCCAAAGTCTCCATCCAGTTCTCTTTGACCAGAGGAGGGAATGGTCATCAAATGATTCATGTGTTGGGACTATCCAAAAAAGAACTTTTTATTTTTTTTTTATTTTTAATAATTTCTTGACATGGTAAAAGAATTTTACATTACAATCCAAGGGTGGTAAGGTGAGGGGGCAGCAGAAATATTGAACAAAAAGGGAATCTGAGAAATGCATGATAGGAGGAGGGAAGGGTTTTAGCTGGAAAGGATGTGTGGGGATAGTTAGGGGCACTGCCCAACTAAAATACAATTGGTTTGTTACTGAACAGTATTCATGGGAAGACAGCATCTCAACTCCTTTTCTACATAATACTGGGAGTAAAAATGATGTCTCCCAGGTGGAAGTATGACTGGGGGTTAGAAGACATACAGGGAAGAATAAAAGTCAGAAACAGACACTAAGAGTCACTGGCAGACTGACCACAAATATCAACTCTCATTTGTGGGAGAATAAAAAGCTGGGGAAAGATGGGGGTTAAAAAAAAGCTGTAACAATAAATGATATCTCTGGAAGCTTCAAGAGAGAGGCAACTTTCCTATGGTTTTGACTTGCCTGGTGTACTTTCACATGCACACACATATACACACAAATGACTGCTTTCCCCAGAAGCACAATACTATAAATAAGAGAAATATTTCCCAAAGGAGCAGCAGCATCTGGACCTCACAGTTGCAGACACCAGACCCCAATGTACAACTGGCCTAGGAAAAGGCAATTAGGAGTCAGAGGACCAGCCATTGCATAACACCAGAAAGGATCAAGTTAGAGAGGAACAGGCCTAGACCAGATATTAATTGTGGAGCACTTGCCTATCATGCATGAGAACCTTGGTTCAATCTCCAACAAAACCCAAAACTGAGTATTTGTGCCTTATCTTTTAAAAAAAACAGTGGTTTCTTCAGTACTGACTTTATTATGTTGTGTAATTTTGAAAAGGAAATTGAGTACTAAAATGTATGATAAAATATGTTTTCCAAAATCAGGTTAGACACCTGGAAGAGGCAAAGTTGTGTGCAGAAAAGGGGCTGGACTCACAGGCACTGCTGTGAAATAGTCAGAATTTGAAAAACAGTCAAATTTAATCATTGTTTTTAAATTTTTATTGTTTCCTTGAAAATTAGAGCATTGGATGAAAACTCTTTCATTTAAAAACAGAGAGAAAATCACCTACAATGGTGCCTCACAAGATATTTATATTGCAGTATTTGACCTACTTCTTTCCATCTTTTACTCGCAGATTTCTCAGATCTTCTGCATGTATCCCAATTACATTGCCAAAATAAATCTTTATTAATGAAGAAATCCATCCCTAAGCCAATTACTCTGACCAGGAAGGTGCACTACTTTCTCATTGGTAAGGTTGGATATGTCATGCCTGGATATGAAATAGAGTCCTGGCTCCCAGTATTAACTAGGTTAAGAAAATGAAAGGGAATCCCCAATAGGAAATTGCACTTTGGACATGGAACACAGTTGTTACCCCAGTTACATGAGAGGCTAGTGTAGGGAGATCACAAGTTCAAGAAGCATTCATAGAGACCCTGTATCAAAATTTAAAAAGATAAAACAAAAATGTTTGGAAGTGCAGTTCAATGGTGGAGTTGTCCAAGGTTCAATTTGCAGTACCCATCCAATAGAGAAAATTGAGATCTTCCCTGAAAAAATGGTAGCAGTCATCCTAGCCTAGTGGAGGTAAAGCAGCTCACTTCAGAGAAAAGGGAGAATTTTTTCTCTGGACTTGGTACATTACATGAATTTTCTTCCCAAAGATCCTAGTCCCAGATCCCCAGGTACTTTACTAGATGTGAGGACAGGCTGTTCCTCTCTGATAACCAAAGGTGACATTTGAACAGGTAGGTTCAAATCCTTTATTTAGCATTTCTATGTTTGTAATTCACTTCAAGTCTCTGAGCCTCAGTTTCCTTCTCTGTAAGGTCACTATCACAGGGGATTAAGGTGGTGCAGTTAGATTCTGGACAAAAGGTTTTTGAACCATGACTGGCATGTGCTGTCAATGTGAGAGAAAGAACTCTGAACAAGCCTTAGACCATGTCATGGATCTGGCAAACTTCAGGGATCACAGTCACTCACCCAGAAGCCAGGCTTATTCAGGGCATTAACCAGGCTTGACTTTATACTCCTTGCTTGTTCCAGAGAAGGAAGACACAGGATTCACATGACAAGATCAGTCCTGCCGAGAACTTAGCATGCATTTCTTTCTTCAAGAGTAAAAATTGCAGAGAGTGTGCACATCTAGGTATGAAAAAGTGCCTGAGGGGATCATAGGCATTAACATGCCTGCCAACTTTGTGCAGGATTATGGAACTTGTTTGTCAGCCAAGATGACAAGGTGGAGTAAGAGGCAATTCACACCTCCAATGTGTTTATCTTCTGTCCTGTGTGGGCTTTTTCCTGCCCCATTCCTGACTACCTCTGAACCTTGGAGAGACTTTGGGCCACACAACATGGTCACTGCCATAGACACCATATCTCCCCTCTGTTTATGCTTGCTGCCAGGCCATTAAGAGCTTCCAGAAGAATGGAGTGATATAGCTTCTGATTGTGCCTTTCCCTATAGGATAGGCAGGTCCTGCTCTTAGATAACCAACATGCATCTGTGCCAGGGTCTGATCCAAGCATTTGTGTTCTCCTGCATATACTCTATTCTTCCCTGTAACCTCAAGGACCACAACATAGGGTGCTCTTCCATGCTCCATCGTTCTCATTTAACCAATAGAGAGGACATTGCAAGCTAGAAGTACTGAAAAGCAGTAGTCACTTGGAAGAATCTAATAACAGTAAAAAAATTATTTTCTTTTACTACTCTGTCTGCTTCTTTAAAATAATATGATATTAACTTAAGAATGAAATGATTTTTTTATTGTAAACAAATGGGACACATGTTGTTTATCTGTTGGTACATGGAGTAAAGGCATACCATTTGTGTAATTATAAATTTACATAGGGTAATATTGTTTGATTCATTCTGTTATTTTTCCCTTTCCCCCACCCCTGAAATAATTTTTTTTAAAAAAATAAAAGGTAGAGACAATACCTATCATGAACAAATTCCTGGATTCAATCCCCAGTACCACAGAAAAAGTCAATAGTAAAACAAAGTAGAAATTGTAGATAATAATCAAATAGGGCCAATAGAACAGGTGAAGGTGACACCCTAGTGATTGTGGAAGCTAAGACCTGGGCTTGTTGAGAACAGGGTGATAACTGTGCAGCTAACTGTCTTAATCACCAGGATGCAGGCAGTTGTGACTGCACCCTCAAGAGCCAATACAGGACAAACAGGACTGCTGGGCCCCCCTGCTTATCGAGATTGTTAAGAGATATTTGTCAGAGGAATGTGCAGCTGCCTGGAAACCTTATCTATCAAGGACAGGGGGGCCTAGCCCTGACTCATCTCCTGCATATTTCACCCCTTCCCTCCTCCCTTCTTCCTCTAGGACCATTCAGTTCTGGCGAGACCCAATGAGAATCAAATAGATTGGCAGGACCCAACCAGAGGAGGACTAATGTTTAGCTGTTCAAATGTTAACAAATAATGTACAGGTCTTTGTGTGTGAATGCTTGGAAATCTCTTAAATAGAGGGCTTTCTCACCCCTCGGGGCCGCTCCGCACTCAGCCATTGCAATGGTCTGAGAGGCTGGTTGCGGTCCAGGCTCGAGCTTGCAATAAACCTCGTTGTGTGTCTTGCATTACCATGTGTGCACTTTGACTCTCTGGGGATCAGTCGATATTGGGGACCAGTCAATATTGGACCCTAATATTTGGGGGCTCATCTGGGTTAGACTTGTCCAACTCCAGCCCAGGAGAGACAATGGCCCATGTTATGGAGATTTCTAAGGAAATTTGCCACGGAAGGAGAATTGGCCACCTCCTGGTAGGATGTAAGTCCTGGTTAGAGTTTGGGAGAGAATTCTCATTTGGTGGAAGGAAAGGGTTGCAAGAGACCCTGGAGGTTCCACTGTCAAAAGTCATGGGAGACGTCCCCGACGATCAGGAGTCACTCCGACATCCCCAATGGATGCCGTTTGGGTGGCTGTTTGGTAAGGATCTTTGGTCTGATTCTGGTAGTGTGAATGAGAAGGGCATTGCACCTGTGAGATTGGTGTGGTTGACCAGCCGGTGGATGTTGGAGAGTCCTGTGAAAATTTGTTTTACTGCATGTATTACCTCCCTTGTTCTTTTCTGTCTGCTTGGTCCTTTTCTCCTCATTATTATGGGACAGGCTCAGGTAACTCCTAAGACTTTCCTCCTGAGTCACTTCTCAGAGGTCTGCGCCAGAGGATGGAATTTTGGTGTGGACAACCTGAAGGAGGGTGAGTTTGCTACACTCTGCTCCACGGAGTAGCCAATCTTCACCAAGATCTACACAGAGCGAGGTAAGTAAGTTTCTCTCTCCATGCACCCCACATCTGTTTGAGGTGCAGCTTTCTGTCTCTTCATTTTTGGAGGATAAAATGGGCTACACAACACTCCTCACATCCACTCCCTCCTGGATGCTCCCCTTCCCTTACTGGTCAGACATAGGGATCCAAACTGTAGGATTAAGACCTGGGATGATTAGTATGGAAGTGCCCAGGTTCCCTTTGTTCACATAGTTAGCCTTCACTAGTCTATCTAGAGTCTCCCTCTTACTGTTCCTCTGCTTAGATGTGCTCACTGTGGTCTCTTTAAGCTACAAGAGGGAGGCATTTAAAATCAACCCCTCCCATGAGACCCTCCAAGAAAAGGCAGGAGAGCTGCCTGAGTTACATGCCCCCCCAGGTCTCCCTCTGTGGCAATTTTTACTGGAGACAGAGTGCAGGACACACGGCTGTGATATAATGACTCACAGAAGTTCCCCCACAAAGCACCAAAATATATGGGATCCTAAACACCTCTTTGTTTAGGAAGATAGGCTCATTTGTCCTCCCTCAGGTCCCCTATCTTAGGCTTAGGGATACTCATAGCAGGCTACTTTACAGTCCTTCTCCTTGTTCCTGAGAGATTTGTTTACTCCAATCCCCCTAGGCAGAAGCTCAGCAGCTCCCAACTTGCAGAGCAGGCTTAAGGTGAAACCAAAAGACAATAAAATGACCCCCCAGGCCTTCACTTCAAACCTTGTAACTTCTGAGGAGGAGGAGACAGATGCTAATAATAACAAAGGCCTCCTGCCATCTGCCCCTCCCCCTCTGTACCCTTGTAGTACCCATGGCAGTTAGCAACCCCATTCCTCAAAAGTAGTGGGAAATAATGTTTCTTGATTTTCTGCTTCAAACCTAACCTGATTTCTCAACCAGGAAAAAAAGGTTAAAAAGTCCTAGGTAATTCCCCTGCCGGGCCTTGTTGAAGCCTGCATTGGAATTTAACTACAGCAGTCTCAGCGGGAGGCGGGGGTGACCTGAGACAGAAAAAAAAAAAAAAGTTGTCTGTTTTAAACTCCTGGGCTGCTACAGAGAACTAACTCATTTTCTAGGATTCTTGTTTTGTTTTGTTTTTCCTTAATGCTGTATTTTTGAGCTCATAATTTTGATCCTACATACCTAGGTTAATGGTTTTTTTTTGATCAGTTCTATTTTTATCCAACTCTAGAGTTATTTTTAAACATCTGTTACATTGCAATGGAGATAAACATTACAAGGACTTTGCATTTGTGTTATGTGTATATGTTATTGTTTAAGGTGGTATTGTCTATGTATGTACTTGACAAAATTGACATAGATAATAAGCACACTTGAAATTAAAATTTTAAAAATGGATCCAAATACTTTTATTCACATGATTTAAAAGGGTTCAATTTAAATTGTGTAAACTAATAAAAGTTAAATGTCTTTAGAAATAACTCGCAAGTGTAAGGGGCAGTTTTATGGTTCGCTGACAGCTTCCAGAGATGCTCCACAGACACGAGATCTCACACAAGGGACTTTTATTCAGGAGGGGGCAAGAAGGGGTGAAAAAGGGGCAAGATGGCACATGGTCAAAAGAGGGGACAAAAAAGAAAAATGGCACGCGGCTTCTCCCAGATAATGGAATCTTGCGGGCTGGAGGGAACCAATAGTATGTTAAGACGTAACGTGGGAAGCAGGGAAATGGCGGTGGCGTAGCCTGGAAATTCCTGTAGGGAAGAGGCGGGCAGAGCGCAGATTGACAGGTGATGGGAGGCTGGAAACTCCTGTAAGGAAGAGGTGGGTGGAGTGCAGATTGACAGGTGATGGGGACAGGCAAAAAGCGGCTTTACCTTGCATTCCCCCATTTCTTTTTTTATAAAAATAAAAAAAAATTTGCTCCCCAGTTCTTTTTGAAGCCTTCTCTCTCCTTCCTGCCTAGGTGACTGGGGTTGGTTTTGCAGGTGAGATGTCCTTCCAGACTTCCAAAAGCAGATGATTTTCATGGACTTCATTTTCTCAATGATCCCCTATTTCTACACTAACTGTCTGTCCCCAATTCTGACTTCATTTACACCTCTAATACTAGGAACTCCTTCACTGTTGTAGGAAAAATGGGTGACGACCGATCTGTCTTCTTCGAGCTGGAAGTGGGTAGCATTGGGCAAGCAGTTTTGGAGTTCCCTTTTAGAAATCGGGTCAATTGAGGGGTTCATGGTGGAAGCTCAGTTGGGGAATAGCAGGTTGTAAAGGCATCCGGGGATGGGTGCTTCTATGAGAGAAGAACAAAAAGACATGAGTACTGAAATGAGATTGATACAATATAAATGTTGCAGAATCTGGAACATGCTAATGCATATTATAAAGATGACAGAAGTCAATAATTCCTCACCAGGGGGTGGAAGAACTGAGAAGTTGTTTCCATAACAAGGCCTAGCAAAGGCTGGAGAGGACAGGCCTTTATTTGGAAACTTTAACATTGTCTAGGTTATCAGGAATGTAAACACAACATTTAGTAGACATACTAGCAAACATAGATTAAGTCTACCTGTGTCTGTAGGCCTTAAACTGACTAAAAACTTCTGACTCTGGCAGTTTCTCTTGATAGTTATTATTATTTTTAAATGCCCAAGAATGGCTATATTTTGGTTTTAACTGCTTTGCTAGGTGTTTAAGATCAAGCTGGTCAAAGCGACCTGTTCCTGTCTGTTAAAGAGTCAGCTGATTTTCCACAGGGGTCACTCATAGAGAACTTAAGAGCAGCTTCTTAGCTCCATTAGTGCCATTTGGTTAGGCAGGGTCTTCTCAATGAGGTGGCTCCCCTTGGAAGCATTAGGGATGTCTCCCTTTTTCCATGACCCTCCACTGTAGCAGGTGCACTGAGTGACTTTTTCCTCTAGTGGCCTCACCAATCTCCTTGGTCAGGAGGTTGTGTGACCCAGAGTTGCAAAGCTTCTTGGAGAAGTCCTCTTGTTCCCTGGGTTCAGGCTGACTTTGAGGGCAAGACCCAAATATGGACTTTTCTTGACCTCTGTATTTAATCTCAATCTCTAAGTTTGATCTTAAACACCAAGCAAGTCAGTCTCACCAGTCATAAAGTAAGAGTACTGGGCTTTAGCTTTAATGTCTATAACTTTACAGTTATTTACCCCCTTTTATCTAATTGGGGTTTACATTATCTGTTCTATAGGTGATGGCTTACTATTCCAAGTTAATTTATGATGTTCACTCTTGAAGCAGTACTTCTGCACAATATTGATCAGGCAAGAATTACAAGGAAATAAAAAATGGAATCATTAACAGTAAAACATTAAGTTAGTGCAATAGCTATCTTGAATTTTGGCTGAGTTCCCATTTGAGATCACAGCACAACAAGCATCAGAATTTTGAACACAACTTTAAATGAGTTAAAGTCTGGCTTACTTTGGAGCCATTCTAATGTGTAGCAGGGTTGTGAGGCAGAGCCTTATCTCAGGTAACATGGGGCTTTTCAGTGAGGGGCAGAGGAGTATAAACACAGATTTTAAAGATTAAGCTAAGATCAGTTGGAGCTCTGTTCTCTGATGGAAATGCGGATCTAAAGAGTTATGTGTGCAATGTTAGGTTCCAAAGTTACTGTAAGGTCAGCAGGAACCAGAGAAGGGAGCTGATGAAACACTGGTTAAGAATTCCTTCCTGTCCAGGAGCTGTGTGCCTGAGATCAATGTACTGCCACAGCAGTCGTGCACTCCCAGGCACCAGGCATGCCACAGCCATGAGGTCATCAGAGACCCCAATTTCAGTCACTGTTGTCCCATTTTTGCTACTGCACATTGCACTCTTTCTTAAATGTTATTTTACATATACCCTATTGATGACAGGTCCTATAATAGAGCATTAAATGATAGGTTTACCATTACAGACAAGTTTAATTTGGAGAACAGCAGCTTGGTAAATTTTCTGCTTTAAAGGCTTGTATACCTGGAAAATATGAACATATTTAATATGCAAAAAATAATATTTTTAAGTATGTTACTCCATGGAATAGCTGTATAAATTAATCTGATGTCTCTAACAAACACATTTGAGTAATCACTCATCTTATTGTAGAAAAACCAAGATATCAGACAAGTATACCAACAGTATTTGCTGTCTCTTTCCTGTTGAAGAAAACTCCTAGAAAAATTAATGTTAGACATTTTATAAACATCAACATTTTATTAGTTTGACCACTTAGAGTCTTGTGAGTTAATTTTAAGGACATTTTACTTCTATTAGTTTACCCAATTTAAATTGAACCTCATTAAATCATGTGAATTAAAAATATATGGATCCATTTTTAAAATTTTAATTTTTATGCATGCTTATATTTAACACAAAAGCAAAGGCCTTGTAATATTTATCTCCATTGCAATGTAACAGATGTTCAAAAATAACTCTAGATTTAGATAAAAAGAACTGATCGAAAATCATTAACCTAGGTATGTAGGAACAAAATTGTGAGCTCAAATATACAGCATTTAAGAAAAACAAAGTCCTAGAAGAAAAATGATAATGGTTATTAATTAAAGCATGAGAAAACGAGAAGGAGAGAAAAGTTTAAAGGGAGAAAAGTATTCTGAGTTGTAGCCCAGGAGAAATTTAAAATGGACACTTTTTTTTCCTTGAGTTTGAAACTGGTCTCCTACTGTGCCTTCCCTCATTTACATTTCAATGTAACCCTTGATTGAGATCAGAATCTGAAAGGGGCTAATATGTTCTCCTAGAAACTTGATGCTTAGGTAATTTAAGTTTGGAGGGCTTGAGTCTGCAGGGAGAGCCTAGAAGCGAGAAAGAAAAACTTGAAAATAAGGTAAAAGCGAAGAGAACATGTTCAGGTTTTTGAGGAGAGCAGAGATTAGGTTTAGCACGAAAGAAAGGAAAAATACGAAGGGGAAAAGTCCCTTTCCATTCACCAGGTTGTCCATATATGCACTTAATTATAACTAGTATAATTATGCATACCTAGTATAAAGCTAGAATTTAGGGTGTCATAAATAGACCATTCTGACTTACTATCTAAAGGACAGTTTAGCTCTAAATCAGGGAACAGGTGAAGGTGTTTGAGATTGTTTAATAAACATCTTGAAAGAATGGACATTTTTTTAAGCTGTCTGTTTTATCTTAACTCCCTAAGGTCACCCTCCCAGTTATCTCAACTCCCTAAGGTCTCCCTCCCATTGTCTCAACTCCCTAAGGTCACCCTCCCAGTAATGGGAACAAAGCCCCTAAAGCTGTTCCAAGAAACAGCCCCAAACAGAGAGTAAAAGAGTAAATTGAGCCAGATAGCCAGATAGTGCTCAAACAGTAGGATTACTAGAAACTATTGACCAGAATCTACGCCCTGTTGTAAAACATGTTGTATGTTATCAGCAAACCCAGACCCCCTTTGAAATTTCCCGGCAGCTTTGTTCCCCTTTTCCCTTTCATGTGCGACCCCTCCCGATGTGTGGTCTCTGCCTTTATAAACCTACAAGATTTTCTGCTAGGGACTCGACTCCTCGAGTTGGGTCCCAGCGCGCTGGAATAAACACCTCTTACAGTTTGCATCAAGTGACGCCTCCTGCGGTTGATTGGGGTTGCCGTCGATCCATGGGACAGATTTGGGATTTCCTTTTTGGGGGCCTTACAATCTCAGGGGCGGGTTTACTGGGGTGGAAATTCTAGATCCCATGGTGAACTGAGACCCACCTAGCTAGTGATTAATGGCATCCCAGAACAACGTGCTAGGCAACAAGAAGGTTAGTACACAGGCCAGTCGTCACCGGTACTTGTGCATAACCGGCATTAGCCTAGAGAGTTTGAGAACCTAGCCAGGATTTCGAGTGAGATGAAAAAATATAAAATGAGCCTCAAACCCTGAGAAAAAAATCTCAGCACCATAAAATCAGGAATCCACCCAGCAAATAGGACCACTACAGGAACCAAGCATTGGAGGCACCCCCACACCCCAGCAGTCTTGAGAGCCCCGGATTTTGCTTCTCAGATCAGCCGAGATGTGTTTAAGTGTTTTAGGGGACCTGACTAAGGGGAACTCACCAATTTTGGAGTCTGGTGTTGCATGCAGAAAACGGGCATCCCGGTAAATGGAAGGTGAGTCTCTGTCCGCGGGCGTGTTCAGGGTGGTATGCTCTGGGGCTATTGGATGGGATTCTGCTTCAGTGGAAATAAAAACCCATTCGGGTTTTGGCACCAAATGTAAGGAGCAGTTTTATGGTTCGCCAACAGCTCCCAGAGATGCTTCACAGACACGAGATCTCACACAAGGGACTTTTATTCAGGAGGGGGCAAGAAGGGGCAAAAAAGGGGCAAGATGGTACATGGCCAAAAGAGGGGGCAAAAAATAAAAATGGCATGCGGCTTCTCCCAGATATTGGAATCTTACGAGCTGGAGGGAACCAATAGTATGTTTAGATGTAACGTGGGAAGCAGGGAAATGGCGGTGGCGTAGCCTAGAAATTCCTGTAGGGAAGAGGCAGGCAGAGTGCAGATTGACAGGTGATGGGGATGGGCAAAAAGCGGCTTTACCTTACAGCAAGTCTCTAGGTGGTCAAACTAATGAAATGTTGATGTTAAACAATGTCTAATATCAATTGTTTCTAGGACTTTTTCTCAACAGGAAAGAGATGGCAAATACTGTTCAGGACACTTTTCTGATATCTTGTTTTTCTTTCAAAATAAGTAAATTAAATTTAACATGTATGGGACTACTCAAATGTGTTTGTTAGCGACATCTGATTAATTTGCAAAGTTAAAATGCTAATTGTTAAATAACATTAAGTACTCTTAAGTTCTTATATTCCATGGAGTAACATACTGTAAAGATAGAAAGAGCCCGCACTTGTGTAAATACAAGGCTCTTCCCAAACTGCCCTCAACCCCTCATAAAAGCAGAAAAGAATTTTCGTCTTTTATCTTATCTGTAAAGGCCAGGTGGCTGACCCAAAAGCAAACTTTGCTGGCACTAAAGAAAACTTAAAAATAACAACCACCCTCCTCTCGGTGGTCAGGGTGACACGGAACATAAAAAAAATGCTTTGTATACAATTTTATATGTTAGCCAATCAAAAAGAGCACTGTAAAACTGCATGCCTTTCATTATAAAAACCCTGCTAAACATGGACTCGGGGCCGTTTAGTGTCACCAGTTACCAAGTGTGTGGAGGACCAGGCTCGAGCTTGCTAATAAATGACTCTTTGTGGTTTGCATTGATCGTAGTCTCTGGTGGTATTTGTGGGGTCTCGAGCTGCTGGGCACAATACTTAAACATTATTGGTGTTTTCATAGGTTGGTAATTTAAAAAGGGTTTAAAATTGCTTTGTGTCATTACTAAAACCAAGGTTATTAACAGTTATGTCCTAACAGGTAAAACCCCAACCCAGAGGGTGAGCATTCCATCTGCTCCCTTACCACTTTCCCCTCCTCCCCCTCCAATTTTGCAAAGCTCCAAGGAGCTCTTAGATTTGGATTTAGAGTTAACATCTCCCCTCTCACTGTGTTTCAGTTAGAGTACTACAAACAACTGTCGCTGGCTCTTTGCGGTTCCAAAATCCATGGATATTTGTCACCACCTGCAGCAACAACTTGCACGGGTCTTATGGGTGGTGGAGTGAAAACTGAGGCACTTCTATCTTTCTCTTTAGTGCACTGCTTTCTTGCTTGTTTACTTATAGAGGATAGAGGAAATGAGGTCCACTTGCTTTGAGAGGAGAGAGAGAGAGAATTTGCCAATCAGAGAGAAAGAAACTTTGCTTAAGAGAGACCTTGAGAGAAGGACAGGCTTTGCTTAGAGCTTAGAGGAAGAGAGACTTGCTATGCCTGCTAGCTGCCACCGCTTTTCCCTACTAGCTGACGCCGTTTTTCCCTACTAGCTGCTGCCGTGTGTGCGTCTTTCTTCTCCTGCTTTTCTGCTAATGGCTGCTGTGTGTCCCTACTAGCTGCTGTGTTCTTTCTTCCGGCTGCTGCCGCCACTTTTCCCTACTAGCTGCTGCCGCGTGTTTTTCCCTCTGGCTGCTGCCGCGTGTGTGTCTTTCTTCTCCTGCTTTTCTGCTAATGGCTGCTGTTCGTTTTCCCCTCTAGCTGCTGCGTGTGTGTCTTCTTCTCTCTGGCTGCTGCTGTGCATGTTTTTCCCTCTGGCTGCTTTTTTTTGTCTCGCTCCGCCTACGCTTATATCACCTCCAGGAGGTGGAGAGCAGGGCCATGCCTCTTATGCAAAGATTAGGCGAGAAGCTCCGAGCAGGCAATTAGTGCTCGAGAACACATGCGCATACATTGTGTGCGTGGACGATAAAATCACCTGAGTGTGCTTATGTCAATTAACCTCCTCACTGCTGATGTTATCAGGCGCCATCCCGGCGCCGCCAACATGGCACAGCCCCCAACAATTCCCCCTTCTTTATATACAATAAAAAGAAAACTGACAGGGATCGTGTCTGTCTTAGGTTGTCCACGGCAGAACAACATCCTTACCCATCATCAGAATTCTGACCTCCAGATGTCAGAACCCTGTCTTAGGTTGGTATGAGCTCCCCATGAATCTTACCCATCTTTGACTACTGATCCAGCACACCAAGCCATACACTGGGAGATTGTTCTACTTCAAGGGCGACCATGGCCTATTTATGATGACATAAGCCTGTTGACTGGCTTTGAGATGTAAGATAAAATTAACACAAGCACACCCAAACCTATTAGTGTAAAACCTAAAAATCCCCAAAATCTGGTGCCAAACTGTGCTAAGAAAATAATTGTTTCACCCTCTCTACGTTTTTCAATATTAACTCTGTTAACCTTCTAGTCAGTGTACTTCCTTTTACTTATAAACCCTCCTTAAATGTGAGGTATCAACATGAGGAATTAGAAGTGAGTTACACAGGATGAAAATAAGCAGCTTGTTTTACTGAGAAAAAGATGAAGATCATTTGTGTGACTAAATCAGCTTATGAGGGGCTATGGGTCCAACCAATTCCAGTTAAGGAATTGCCCGAGTGATGCAATCACTATCAGCAAAAAGATCTGTTACTCCCCAAAGTCTACAAGGGCTATGACAACTGCTTCCATTTTGTGAGCCTTGAGTTGAAGAGTTCTGTGCCTTGTTTCCTAAATGATTTTGTAACATCTTGCCCTCAACATCAGTAACTAATTTGCACTCATTAACCCAATGTTTTCCCTTTCTGCACTTTGGGCAGAGGCCTGGGGCACAAGATGTAACATTTTTTACTATAGTTATCTCTTGGCTTTTCTTTTGTTAGGCATTGTCTCTTTGCTGCTGTATATATGTGCATGCACTCCAAGATCATATTGATTTTGAGTATCTATTGAAACATTAGCCTTCTCCTACTAGCATTCCAACATTTCCACCAGGAAACCTTGCTACTACATTTCTGCAAGCAGTTTCAACAGCTATTTCTTGCCACTGAGCTCTCCAACTAGAGAGTGTCCTCCAGATAACACTGCTCTGCATAGCTTTTTCCAATCAGTTTTAACTGCCTCTTTAAGTTCTTTGTATTAGATTCAGGTCTCTCCTTTTTCCCTTGTTCTTAAGTTTTCACTACCACTTAGTTATACCTTTTTGGGGTTCTTTGTATTAGGTTTAGCTTTCTCCTACATTTTTCCCTTGTTCTTAAACTTTGAGTAATTGTTTTCTAAGTCATTACCACACAATTATTCCTCACTTTGTTTTCTTTAACAGTTCTTTTCTGTTGCTATTAGACCCTGTTTATGAAGATCCCCTTGTGGCACATTGAGCAACTTTTCCTCTATAAACCCTGGGCTTATTTCTGCTAGAGTTTGAACATATGATCTTACAGTGGTTTCCTTATTTTCTAATTCTTCCCCAGTGTTTCTTTTCTCCCCAGAACTTTCCTGTTTTTGGTTACCCCAGCTAACTTCCTTTTTTAATCTCTCCCAGCACTTCTTCTTCTTGTAATGTATTTTTTACACCTCCTTTTGAATTATCCCTTCAGACTGACTTCATGATATTTCTGAATCCATCCTTCACTGTACAAAGGCCACACTAACAGTAGTACAAACAGAAACAATACAAGATATACACATTCCAGAGCTCCTCTATCATCCTCTTTACAACGCGACCAAAGACATGAACTCTTGACAAACAACAAACACACAAAATCTTATTTTAATAATACCTGGCCAGTCCACTGGGGTTTACTTTACCCAGCTCCCTGTATTTGGGCCCTCTCCACTGGGGGTTGCTTTACCCAGCTCCCTGTACCTGAGCCCTCTTCGACCCAGCTTTCTGTATACTACTTTAACTTTTCTTGACTTATTTTACTTGACTTATTTTAGTTTTAAACACAAACAACACAAATACACACATTTTTGCACTTCACTGTTGTGTCCTTTGTTACCTTTAGTTTTTGACCAACACTTTCTTTTTACTATCCCTCGCCCTTAAACTGCTCTGGCCAGAGACTTCTGTGAGGATCCTACTTTCCCTGCTTTATCTATTCCTGGAGGCGGATCTTGAATTTTCTCTTACCCTATTCCTGTGAGGTTCCTCAGTTTCCCCACCATGCAGATTTCCCTTTTTTTTCCTATAAGGTTGTTGCTAATTTTCCTTCCCCGCATGCTCCCCATTCCCCAGACAGGCCACCATTTGTCACTGGCTCTTTGCGGTTCCAAAATCCATGGATATTTGTCACCGCCTGCAGCAACAACTTGCACGGGTCTTATGGGTGGTGGAGTGAAAACTGAGGCACTTCTATCTTTCTCTTTAGTGCACTGCTTTCTTGCTTGTTTACTTATAGAGGATAGAGGAAATGAGGTCCACTTGCTTTGAGAGGAGAGAGAGAGACTTTGCCTATCAGAGAGAAAGAAACTTTGCTTAAGAGAGACCTTGAGAGAAGGACAGGCTTTGCTTAGAGCTTAGAGGAAGAGAGACTTGCTACGCCTGCTAGCTGCCGCCGCTTCTCCCTACTAGCTGCCACCGTGTGTGTCTTTCTTCTCCTGCTTTTCTGCTAATGGCTGCTGTTTGTTTTCCCCTCTAGCTGCTGCGTGTGTGTCTTCTTCTCTCTGGCTGCTGCTGCGTGTGTATTTCCCTCTGGCTGCTTTTTTTTGTCTCGCTCCGCCTACGCTTATATCACCTCCAGGAGGCAGAGAGCAGGGCCATGCCTCTTATGCAAAGATTAGGCGAGATGCTCCGAGCAGGCAATTAGTGCTCGAGAACACATGCGCAAACATTGTGTGCATGGACGATAAAATCACCTGAGTGTGCTTATGTCAATTAACCTCCTCACTGCCGATGTGATCAGGCACCATCCCGGCACCGCCAACATGGCACAGCCCCCAACAAACAACAGAGCATTTTATCTTGTTAAAATGGAGTAATTTATCTAAATTCAGAAATTTCATAAGAGTTGTTTCTGAATGTGAACAAAAAGGGGTCAACAGATAGGAAAGAGAAAATAAAAGGCTCTAGAAATGGAACTATATTTAGTGAAGAATAAAATCTTTCTGGATAAGAACGTGTTTATATGATGAAATACATGGGGGTCTAAGTAAGTGCTCAGAAAATCTGTGTAAGTAAAGAGCAAATGTGAACAAGTTTGCATGTAACTAAGTTGGTTACAAGTATGTAAGACAATCAGTTAAAGCTGTTTAAGGGTTTTCTTAAAGTCAAATACTACTGTACTGATATAAACCAAAGTTTAACATATATGTTAAATTGACAAGTATTTCTTAGAGACACTAATTTACTCTTAACATTATCTGTTAGTTTCATTCTTTAGGACAATTAGTCTTGAAACTTGAGATTTATACAATTATGGTTATACAACTGTTAAAGTATTGTACTACATTAGAGTCTAAATTTTTCTTTCAAAACTAAATTTGGTTAATATAAAGGAATCAAGGTAATTGTGAAATGGTCACTCTTTGTATATTAAATGTGTTCATATTTTCCAGATATACATCATTTTTTTTAAATTTATTTTTTATTGTAAACAAATGGGCTACATATTGTTTCTGTTTGTACATGGAGTAACAGCATACCATTTGCATATTCATAAATTTACATAGAGTAATGATGTTTGATTCATTCCATTATTTTTTCCTTCCCCCCCAACCCCCACCTCTCTTTTCCCTCTATACAGTCCCTCCTTCCTCCATTCTTTTCCCACTCCCACCCCCCATTAAGTGTCATCATCCGCTTATCAGTGAAATCATTCCTCTTTTGGATTTTTGAGATTGGCTTATCTCACTTAACATGATATTCTCCAATTTCATCCATTTGCCTGCAAATGCCATAATTTTATTATTCTTTAGAGCTGGGTAATATTTCATTGTATATATATACCACAGTTTCTTTATCCATTCATCAATTGAAGGGCATCTAGGTTGGTTCCATAGTCTGGCTATTGTGAATTGAGCTACTATGAACATTGGTGTGGCTGTATCTCTGTAGTGTGCTGATTTTAAGTCCTTTGGGTATAGGCCGAGGAGTGGAATAGCTGGGTGAAATGGTAGGTCCATTTCAAGTTTTCTAAGGAATCTCCACACTGCTTTCCAGAGTGGCTGCACTAATTTGCAGTCCCACCAGCAATGTATGAGTGTACCTTTTTCCCCACATCCTCTCCAACACCTTTTGTTGTTTGTGTTCTTGATAATCGCCATTCTAACTGGGGTGAGATGGAATCTTAGTGAAGTTTTGATTTGCATTTCTCTTATTACTAAAGGTGTTGAACATTTTTTCATATATCTGTTGATTGCTTGTACATCTTCTTCTGTGAAGTGTCTGTTCATTTCCTTAGCCCATTTGTTGATTGAGTTATTTGTATTCTTGTGTAGAGTTTTTTGAGTTCCTTATATATTCTGGAAATTACTGCTCTATCTGAAGTATGAGTGGCAAAGATATTCTCCCACTCTGTAGGCTCTCTCTTCACATTGCTGACAGTTCCCTTTGCTGAGAGAAAGCTATTTAGTTTGTATCTATCCCAGTTATTGATTCTTGCTTTTATTTCTTGTGCTATGGAAGTCCTGTTAAGGAAGTCTGATCCTAAGCCAACAAGGTGAAGGTTTGGACCTACTTTTTCTTCTAAAAGATGCAGGGTCTCTGGTCTGATTTCAAGGTCCTTGATCCATTGTGAGTTGAGTTTTGTGCGGGGTGAGAGATAGGGGTTTAGTTTCATTCTGTTGCATATGGATTTCCAGTTTTCCCAGCACCATTTGTTGAAGAGGCTATCTTTTCTCCATTGCATATTTTTGGCATCTTTGTCTAGTATTAGAAAATTGTATTTATTTGGGTTTGTGTCCCTTTCCTCTATTCTGTACCATTGATCTACCTGTCTTTTTTGGTGCCAATAACATGCTGTTTTTGTTACTATTGCTTTGTAGTATAGTTGAAGTTCTGGTATTGCAATACCCCCTGTTTCATTCTTCTTGCTAAGGATTGCTTTCGCTATTCTGGGTCTCTTATTCTTCCCGATGAATTTCATGATTGCTTGCTCTATTTCTGTGAGGTACATCATTGGGATTTTAATTGGAATTGCATTGAATCTGTATAGCAATTTTGGTAGTATGGCCATTTTGACAATATTAATTCTGCCTATCCAAGTACATGGGAGATCTTTCCATCTTCTAAGGTCTTCCTTAATTTCTTTCTTCAGTGTTTTGTAGTTTTCATTGTAGAGATCTTTTACGTCTTTGGTTAGATTGATACCCAAGTATTTTTTTTTTTTTTGAGGCTATTGCAAATGGAGTTGTTTTCCTCATTTCCTTTCAGCTGTTTCATCGCTTGCGTATAAAAATGCTGTAGATTTATGCGTGTTGATTTTATAGTCTGCTATTTTGCTGAATTCATTGATGAGGTCTAGAAGTGTTCTGGAGGAGGTTTTTGGATTCTCTAAAGATAGAATCATGTCATCTGCAAATAGTGAGAGCTTAAGTTCGTCTTTTCCTATTCGTATCCCTTTAATTTCTTTAGTGTGCCTAATTGCTCTGGCTAGAGTTTCAAGGACAATATTGAAAAGAAGTGGTGAAGGAGGATATCCCTGTCTTGTTCCTGTTTTTAAAGGAAATGGTTTCAGTTTTTCTCCATTACAAATTATGTTGGCCATGGGCTTAGCATACATAGCCTTTACAATGTTGAGGTATGTTCCTACTATCCCTATTTTTTCTAGTGTTTTCAGCATGAAGGGGTGTTGTATATTGTCAAATGCTTTTTCTGCATCAATTGAAATAACCATGATTCTTATCCTTAAGCCTATTGACATGATGGATTACATTTATTGATTTACGGATATTAAACCATCCTTGCATTCCAGGAATGAACCCCACTTGATTGTGGTGCACAATTTTCTTAATATGTTTTTGGATACGGTTTGCCAATATTTTGTTAAGGATCTTAGCATCTATATTCATCAAGGATATTGGTCTAAAATTTTCTTTCCTTGATGTGTCTTTTCCTGGTTTGGGTATGAGGGTGATATTAGCTTCATAGAATGAGTTCGGTAGGGTACCCTCCTTTTCTATTTCCTGGAATACTTTGAGAAGTATTGGAATGAGTTCTTCTTTGAAGGTCTTGTAGAACTCGGCTGAGAATCTGTCTGGCCTGGGCTTTTCTTGGATGGTAGATTTTTAATGGCTTCTTCTATTTCATTGCTTGATATTGATCTGTTTAAATCGTGTATGTCCTCTTGGTTCAGTTTGGGAGGAGCATATGTCTCTAGAAATTTGTCAATGTCTTCGGTACTTTCTATTTTGTTGGAATACAGATTTTCAAAGTAGCTTTTCATTATGTTCTATATCTCAGTGGTGTCTGTTGTGATATTTCCTTTTGCATCATGTATTTTAGTAATTTGAGTCTTCTCTCTCCTTCTCTTTGTTAGTGTGGCTAAGGGTTTATCTATTTTGTTTACTTTCTCAAAGAACCAACTTTTTGTTATGTCAATTTTTTGAATAGTTTCTTTTGTTTCAATTTCATTGATTTCAGCTCTGATTTTAATTATTTCCTGTCTTCTACTATTTTTGCTGTTATTCTGTTCTTCTTTTTCTAGGGCTTTAAGCTGTAATGTTAGGTCATTTAATTGTTGACTTTTCATTCTTTTCTGGAATGTGCTCCATGCAATGAATTTTTCTCTTAGTACCGCTTTCATAGTGTCCCAGAGATTTTGATATGTTGTATCATCATTCTCATTGACCTCTAAGAATTTTTTAATCTCCTCCCTGATGTTTTTTGTTATCCATGTTTCATTCAATAGCATATTATTTAGTCTCCAATGTTGGAGTAATTTCCTTTTTTTACTTTGTCATTGATTTCTACTCTTAGTCCATTATGATCTGATAGAACACAAGGCAGTATCTCTATTTTTTTGCATTTCCTAAGGGTTGCTTTGTGGCATAACCTATGGTCTATTTTTGAGAAGGTTCCATGTGCTGCTGAGAAGAAAGTGTATCAGCTCCTTGTTGGATGGAATATTCTATATATGTCTATTAAGTCTAGGTTATTGATTGTGTTATTGAGTTCTATGGTTTCTTTGGTTAGATTTTGTTTGGAAGATCTATCTAGTGGTGACAGCGGTGCATTAAAGTCGCCCAGAATTATCGTGTTGTGGTCCCTGTGATTCTTTAAATTGGGAAGGTATTGTGTGATGTACAGGGATGCACCATTTTTTGGGGCATAAATATTTACTATCGTTATATCTTCCTGATTTATGCTTCCCTTAAGCAGTATGAAAAGTCCTTCTTTATCCCTTCTGACTAACTTTGGCTTGAAGTCCACTTTATCTGATATAAGGATGGAAACCCCCGCTTTTTTACTGGGTCCATGTGCGTGGTAGCTTTTTGCCCATCCTTTCACCTTTAGTCTGTGGATGTCTTTTTCTATGAGATGAGTCTCTTGTAGGCAGCATATTGTTGGGTCTTTCTTTTTAATCCTTTCTGCCAGTCTATGTCTTTTGATTGATGAGTTTAGGCCATTAACGTTCAGGGTTATTATTGAGAAATGATTTGTCATTTGTCATTTGGCTTATTTTTGGTTTTTAAGTTGGCTTGGTTTCTCCTTTGAGTGGTTTTTCTCTAAGGTAGTTTCTCCCTTGCTGACCTCCATTGTTGTTTCTCATTTCCTCCTCATGGAATATTTTGTTGAGAACATTCTGTAGTCCAGGCTTTCTATTTGTAAATTCTTTTAACTTTTGTTTATCATGGAAGGATTTTATTTCATCTTCAAATCTGAAGGTTAGTTTTGCTGGGTATAGGATTCTTGGTTGGCAACCATGTTCTTTCAGAGCTTGAAATATGTTGCTCCAGGCCCTTCTAGCTTTTAGGGTCTGGGTTGAGAAGTCTGCTGCAATCCGTATTGGTCTCCCCCTATATGTAATCTGATGCTTTTCTCTCACGGCCTTCAACACCCTGTCTTTATTTTGAATGTTAGGCATTTTCATTATAATGTGACTTGGTGTGGATCTGTTGTGATTCTGTGCATTTGGTGTTCAGTAAGCCTGTTGTATTTTGTTTTCCATTTCATTCTTCAGGTTTGGGAAATTTTCTGATATTATTTCATTGAATAGGTTGTTCATTCCTTTGGTTTGTATCTATGTGCCTTCCTCAATCCCAATAATTTTTAAATTTGGTCTTTTCATGATGTCCCATAGTTCTTGAAGATTCTGTTCATGATTTCTTACCATCTTCTCTGTTTGGGTGACTTTATTTTCAAGATTAAATATTTTGTCTTCATTGTCCGAGGTTCTGTCCTCCAAGTGGTCTAGTCTGTTGGTGATGCTTTCCATTGAGTTTTTTATTTGGTTTATTGTCTCCTTCATTTCAAGGATTTCCGTTTTTTGTTTTTTGGTTTTTTGTTTTTTTTTTGAGATTCTCTATCTCTTTTCTGAAATGATCTTTTGCTTCCTGCAGGTGCTCTTTCAGCTTATTGGTATTATCATTTTTTGCCTGCATTTGCTCTCTTATCTCATCCTTTGCTTCATGAATCATCTTAAATATGTGTAATCTGAAGTCCTTTTCTGACATTTCTTCTAACATACTGTCATTGGATTCTATTACTATAGAATCTAAATTTGTTAGGATCATTTTCTTCCCTTGTTTTTCATGTTGTTCATGTATCTTCCCCTCTAGCGCTGCAGATCTGGGGTATTGCAGATTTCCCCCTATAGGCTTATAGTGGCCCTATATGTGTCCAAAACCCTTTCTTTAAGGGGAGATCGATATTAGCAGTACCCAAATCAGACACTATGCAATCCTAGACCAAATAGCCCCTATGGGAACAATAACATCATGTAAATAAGGGAGAAAGTGATTCTGAGGGAACAGGTAAACAGAAGGAAAAGAAAGCAAGAAACGTAAAGAAATAAAAACTGAAAATTTTTTTAAAAAAGGAGAAAAAAGAAAATCTACTGTATAACAGTCATATACTAATGAAACCTCCTGATGTATGTTATGTACCTGACAATGGGCATCAAGCCTCCAGCAGGCTTCGCAAGATGGGATTTGCCCCACCCGAAGATCAGAGCTTTGGCTTCCAGGATTATCCAAGATGGCTGCTCTGGCTTCCAAATGTGTTGGCAAATGGGGAGCTGCAGCTCAGGGGTGGACGTTGTCAACTGGAGGTCCTGGAGACAGGATGCTGTTTGTCCGGCAGTGCTCCTGGAAGTCGGGTGTGTTTGGTGTGGTTGTGGGATCCAGGAGGCCGGGTGCAATCAGTTGGTTTGGGTTCCCGGTGATAGGGCACAGTCAGTTGGTCTGCGGGTCCTGGGGGCATGAGCAGTCAGTTGATGTAAGGGCCCCAGAAGCAGGGAGTGATCGTTCTGGCTGAGGGATCCTGGAGACGGGACTCAGTCAGTCCCGCCAGGGGTCCTACAGGACCTGGCTGTTGTCTCAAAATGGCAACAGCCACGTGTAATCAAACCTGCAGGTACTGTAACAGTGAACTTCCATGCAGCAGCAGGCAGCTGGTTCTCCACTGGTGGTCTGCGTTCAATCTGCTGCAGCTGTCAGATTATCGGGAGGTGAACCTCGAGTGTTGTGTGATGGATAGGGGCAAGGCAGGGGATGGACAGGCGAGAGGCAGGCAAATGGCAGATGACAAATGCCTGAAAGTGAGCAATCTCCTCTCAAAAAAGGCTTCGATATTTTGGCAGATTGCAGGTGATCACAGCAGACAAATGGGGTAAAGAGCAGGGGATTGATAAGCAGCAAAAACTGCCTCACCGAGAAACAGATATCCTCTGCTTGAATCCGGTGTTGCGGAGCAACAAGGAATGCAGCCTCCCTCTAGACCACCATCTTGGATATCCCAGATACACATCTTTAAAGCAGGAAATTTATCAAGTTCTATTCTCCAGAATAAACTTGTATGTAATGGTAATTTTAAACTTAAAGAGTACATTTTATTGGGGATTTATTTCTATCATTTAATGTTCTTATGGGACCTATTATCAATAAGATATATGGAAAATTGGTTACTTATTTCACTGAGATAAAAATTTAAATGTGTATGTATTTCTAAGAGGTAGTGACAGCCTGATTTGTTTAAAGGTTTATATTATAGAAGGTGAAAGCATTTTGCCACACAAAAGAAAAGTTAAAAGCTCTCTCAGCCTTTCTTTGATTGATTCCTGTTTTGGATATGTTAGACTGTGTTAACTAATGTTCATATAGACTCAGGAATCAATATACGTAAACTTCTTAAAATGACATTCAAGAAAGAGTGTAATGTGCAATAGCAAAAATGGGACAATAGTGACTGAGATTGGTGTCTCTGACCTCAAGACTGTAGCATGCCTGGTACCTGGGAGTGTTCCTGTGTAGGAGCACAAGATGCCTAACTGCTGTGGATGTGCCCTCCCTGGGTAGGCTCTGTACAGGAGTCCTATCAGCTCTTACATTGATCTCAGGTACACAGCTCTTGGGCAGATAGAAATCGTTTTGCTAGATAACCATTGTTTCATCAGCTCCCTTCTCTAGTTTCTGCCCACCTTACAGTAACTTTGGACAGTGCAATTCCTTGAGAGCTACACAGAGTTCCTAATATTGTACTTTGCAGTTGTGAAAAAAAAAGTTACATAGATGTTCTAGGTTCTGTAACTCTCCTGAAAACAAAGAATAATGCTTACATGGTCCTTAACCTAATAATAAGACATGTATAAAAATTGTAAACATAACTCTTTAGATTTTCATTTCCATCAGAGAACAGAGCTCCATCTGATCTCAGCTTAATCTTCAAAATCTGTGTTTATAATCCATTGTTTTCTAATACTCCTTTGCCCCTTACTGAACTTCAAAATTTGGTCATGCTGGTCATGGCAAAAGGGGTAAAAATTATCTTCATGATTAGAACATTTTACTTAAGAATTGTGAAGAGCCCTGCCTTACCTGAGATAAGGCTCTGCCTCACCCTACTGCATTTAAAATGGCTCCAAAGTAAGCCAGACTTTAACTCATTTAAAGTTGTGCTCAAAAGTTTGATGTTGGGCTTGGGAGATAGCTCATTCACTAGTGTGCTTGCCTTGTAAGCACAAGGCCCAGGGTTCGATCCCCAGCACCACAAAAAAAAGTAAATAAATAAATAAAAGAAAATATAATTTAAAAGGGTTTGATGTTTGTTGTAAAGATTACTGTGATCTCAAATATGGTATATAATGTAGAACCCAGCCAAAATTCAAGATAGCTATTACACAAACTAAATATGATTTTACTCTTGCTAATTTCATTTTGTTAAACTGTTGCCTGTTACTGTTTTGCAGAAGTAGCTGCTTCCAGAACATACAACCTAGGTAACTTGTGATAATAGGCCATCACCTACAAAACAGATTGTATATGGTAGTACTTCAATAAAAGGGTAAATGACTGTAAAGTCATAAACATTGAAACCAAAGCCCAGTACTCGTACTTTATGACTGGTGAGACTGACTTGCTGGATGGTTAAGATCAAACTTAGAGATTGAGATTAAATACAGAGGCCAAGAAAAGCCAGTATTTGGGTCTTGCTCTCAGTCAGCCTGAATCCAGGGAACAAGAGAACTTCTCTAAGGAGCTTTGCAACTCTGGGTCACACAACCTCCCAATCAGGGAGATTAATTAGACCACTGGAAGATAAAAAACCAATCAGTGCACTGCTGAAGAGGAGGGTCATTGGAAAAGGGAGACATCCCTCATGCTTCCAAAGGAAGTCACCTCATCAAGGACACCCTGCCTAATGAACGACATTAACTGAGCTAAGAAGCTGCTCTTAAGTTCTCTATGAATGACCCCTGTGAAAACTCAGCTGACTCTTTAACAGACAGGAACAGATAACATTGACCAGCTTGATCTTAGATACCTATAAAAACAGATAAAACCAGAATATAGCCATTCTTGGACTTTTAAAAGAAATAATACTTAAATGTAACTGAAGATGTACACTTGTGTTAGCCCACTAAAATTGAGAGTGGAAGCTGCAAAAGAAAGATTCTTAGGCAAATGTACCTCATAACTATCAAGAGAAACTGCCAGAGTCAGAAGATTTTAATCAGTTGAAGGCCTACAGTCACAGGTAGGCTTAATCTATGTTTGCTAGTATGATGATCTAGTCCTAAGTAAAAGAAATATAAAGGTCTCTACTTAACACAGGTTATACCAATAAAGGGATGTTTTACAAATTCAGATGACATTAAGTAGCTTAACTATATTTTCTGGGGACATCAATGACATTAAGAGTTAAATGTGGTGTTTACATTCCTGATAATCTGGACAATGTTAAAGTCCCCAAATAAAGGCCTTGTCCTTTCCAGCTTTTGCTAGACCTTGTTATGGGAACAACTTCTCAGTTCTTCCACCACCTGGTGACTTCTGTCATCTTTATAATATGCATTGGCATGTTCCAGATGCTACAACATTTACTTTGTACCAATCTCATTTCAACACTCATGTCTGTTTGTTCTTCTCTCATAGAGGCACCCACCCCCAGATGCCTTTACAACCTGCTCTTCCCCAACCAGACTTCTAACTTGGACTCCTCGATTGACCTTATTTTTAAAAGGGAACTCCAAACTGCTTGCCCTACACTGCCCCCTTCCAGCTCGAAGCAGCCAGAATGGTCAACACCCCCTTTCCCTACAGCATCAAGGAGTTCCAAAATTAGAGGGTGGGGGCAGCAGGTAGTGAAGAAATGGGGGATTGGGTCAAATTGAGGAAATCAAGGCCATGAAAGCCATCTGCCTCTGCAAGTTTGAGACTGCCCCTGGGAGAATAAAATGTTAAGGATCTCCTAAGCTCATTGTTTACCAAATTTACCTTCCTTTAAAGACTGTAAACAAGGAGGTCTATGTGCAGCCCTGGGAGAAAAATGTTGGTTTTATGCTAATCATTCTGTAGTAGTGAGGAAATCCATAGGTAAGGTCAGAGAGTGTCTTGCCAAGAGGAAGTGAGAGAGGGAGGCCCAAGAAAATTGATTTTAAGCATGGTTCAATAGGTCCCCTTGGCTTCCTACCCTAATCTCTACCCTAGTAGGCCCCTTAGCTCTGCTTTGGCTTATTTTATCTTTTGGCCCCTGCATTTTAAATAAGTTAATAGTTTCTGTTAAGAACCATGTAAGCACAGTCCAACTAATGGTGCTGCGACAACAATACGAGAGAGTACCAGCCCCAGAATATGAATATGCGCAATGCCCAAATGAGCATGATTCCTCATTATGAACAATGGAAGGGGGAAATGTTGAGAACAGGGTGATATCTGTGCACCTGTCTTAATCACCAGGATGCAGGCAGTTGCGACTGCACCCTCAAGAGCCAATACAGGACAAACAGGACTGCTGGGCCCCCCTGCTTATCGAGATTGTTAAGAGATATTTGTTAGAGGAATGTGCAGCTGCCTGGAAACCTTATCTATCAAGGACAGGGAGACCTAGCCCTGACTCATCTCCTGCATATTTCACCCCTTCCCTCCTCCCTTCTTCCTCTAGGACCATTCAGTTCTGGCGAGACCCAATGAGAATCAAATAGATTGGCAGGACCCAACCAGAGGAGGACTAATGTTTAGTTGTTCAAATGTTAACCAATAATGTACAGGTCTTTGTTTGTGAATGCTTGGAAATCTCTTAAATAGAGGGCTTTCTCACCTATTGGGGCCGCTCCACACTCAGCCATTTCAATGGTCTGAGAGGCTGGTTGCGGTCCAGGTTTGAGCTTGCAATAAACCTCATTGTGTGTCTTGGCATTACCGTGTGTGCACCTTGACTCTCTGGGATCAGTCGATATCAGGGACCAGTCAATATTGGACCATAACAGGCTCTGTGGTCTGGTTTAAATTCTGGATCTAGCTCTTAACTTCAATGAGGGTTTGAAATCACTATAGCCTACTTCCTTGGTCCACAAAAGGAAGGTAAAAGGAGTGCCTATTTAATAGGCATTCCAAAGATTAAATGTCACTTTCATATGAAGGATCCAGATTAGCTCCTGGCATAGAATAATCAGTGATCATTCAAAAAGGCTTAGGGTTAGGGTTGTAAGTGGAAAAACAAGATGATGTAGAACAATGTCCACAGCATGCTCTCTTTTGTGATGAAAGGCTGGGAATTTGTATGTTCAGTTTTTCTTGAGTTTGCAAAAGACAGTACTAGCATTTCTTATTTTCTCTTTTACTTTGATAAATGTTATGAGTCTGCTTATGCCACTTTCTTCTTCACATTTTCTATTACCTATGTAGCATGTTTTAAGCTGAAAATTACAACTTAGTCCTTAGGTAACAGAATATTTGAAGGACCTATAACAGAATCTGATGAGTCATTCAAATAACCCCAAATGCATAGCAGTGACACCTGGGATTGTGCATTTTATTGCAAGAACAGGGAGAGACATTTCTTCAAATGTCTGAATTTTATCTGTATATTACTAGGTGGAAAGCAATTTTTTTTGTACAAAATTTCAAACATGAGCAATAGAGGAACATGAATGCTAAGAGGCTGTGATGTGTGAGGGATAGATGGAAACAAAGTTGCCCTGAGTTTGATCTGAAGATGAATGTCCCCTGGATGTGCCCTGTGTTTGGTAATTGTTTGAGGAGTTTTGATCTCCTACCCAAGCAATCAATACAATTATCTTTGGTTTGATTTTGCTGCTGCTCAGTGCTGGCATGAGCTGCTGGTGGTGGTGTACACTTGCCTCACATGGGTTGAGTGACAGGTATTTCTGAAGGCAATGGTTCCTTGCTATCCACATATCCCTCACCAGATGGGTGACCCCTAGTGAAGTTTACACTGGTTCTGATGGGCATAGTGGATATGCTGGGTGGTGGGGAAAGAAGGTTTGACACATGTGACTGTACTGGACATGGTGCACATGCATCTGGGCCTACATCAGGTCCTTTGTAGACCCCACATAATGGCCAGGAGGCATGTTATGGGTGGTAGAGAACTGGGAAAGGTGAATGGATGTAACCAGGGCCCAGGTTGGTGGGCCTGGGCAGGGGCCTTTCAACTTCTTCTCCAAACAAGGATTCTAGGAAGAAGAAAGATTAGACATGATTTGGACTGAGTGACATGGATACCCTTGTTGATGTAGCTCTCCATCACGTGCAAGAACTGGAAATGATGTATTCCCCCAATAAAATTCATAAAACTCAAAATTAAAGATTTAAAACACTAGCCAGGTGTGGTGGTGCATGCCTATAATACCAGTGACTTGGGAGGCTGAGGATCTCAAGTTTGAGGTCAGCCTGCACAACTTAGTCAGACCACCTCAAAAAAGAGGGTGCTTAGGGGTATAGCTCAGTGTTTATTTGCCCTTGGGTTCAATTTCCACTATTGAAAAGTAAATTCAAAGAAAGATTTTAGAGCATATGCACCATAAGTATTTTTATGCAAATTTTCACCCAATATTTATCTCCATGGAAGACATGGGGCAGGGTAGTCTCCACTCAGGCTCTTACCTTTTCTCATGCTACCATGTAGGTAAGGTGGAGGATTTGGACACTGAAAAGTATAGTTGGGAGCAGGAGGGAGGTGCCCCCATTTCTGTGCAGCAGCTTCAGCAAATGTGACATTTCAACTCTAATCCTAATGAGCATAATTTCCCTGCAGCCTCCCTGAGGTCTGAGATATCAGTGACTGGGGGGAAGTTTCTTTGAGCTGTGTGTAGAGAGGGGTGGAGGAGGAGGGATGTACGTGCAGAAGAAACCAAGGTACTGCTGCAGTTTTGACCTAATCACTCCTTGGCAGTTCTCCACTCAGCTGAGGCTAAGAAAATATACCCAGAGAAAAAAGTGAAAGTTGAGGTTAAGATATAGACAGTACTTTAGAAAAGGCTGGAGGACAAATGACAATTCAAAAAAACCTACTGGTTCAGGGCTGGGGATAGAGCTCAGTTGGCAGAGTGATTGCCTCTCAAGCACAAGGCTCTGGGTTCAATCCCAGCATCACACAGACACACACAAAAACATCACTGATTCTTCCTGTCTTTCCTGCAGCTCCTACTCCCACAACCCGACAAAGCAGATTCATGTCATCCTGCCTGCAGACATAACCATCCAAACTCCACAGAAAACTGATGGGGATGGGAGAGCCTGGAAGCCAAGAGTGGATTCCAGCACCTTCCTGCCAAAGAACTGTGACAGCCAGAGCTGTGACCTGCTCCCCTCAAGGGTTTAGAAAGTAAGGGAATATTAACCATATTTAGGAATCACAGTGACAGGTGATAAAAGGAAAACCAGAAAATGCAGAACCACTTGCCTCTGTTGGATAAAAAGAGACACTGTGAGACATAAATACTTGCAAGCAGAGAAGTTGGTGCACCAGAGACAAGCAGAGGTAGGGAGGGCTGCACTTGTGTGTGTGCAGGCTAAGAAGGAAAAGGAAAAATAAAATGAGAACAGATAAATGCCAGGGATTGGGTGAGCTGATATAGGGCAGTCAACTGGGCAGAAGTGCTTTCTCATTAGTTTCCATAGCTTTCTACTGATTCTGCTCAATGGTAGTGTTCTCATATACCTTCCCAGAATATGAAACACCAGAGGAGAGTCACAGACACCATGTATGGGTGATTCCTACCTGTCTGTTGCTGCTGCATCTGCCACCCTGATGAGCAGGTAACAGTGTCAAACCCAACTGCCTCTCTATGCCAGGCATGAGGGGTGAGAAACAGGGATTGGTATAAGAGCTGGCAACAGTGCAATAGCCAATTAGTGGGATTTTTGATAAAGCATAAACAAAAGTATTTTTAAGCGAGTCTCAACTGCATACCTTTTCTCTTATACCTGCAACTTGTGAAAATAACCAAGAATCTGAGGAATGAGCATAAAGGATCCTGATGTCCCAAGCTCCAGCATCATCACCCCTGATTTGTAGTTCAGACTTACTGTAACTGAATATTGTGAGAGAGAGGGCAATATTTACTTGTCAGTGACTATGAAAAAGTACTGTGTCATAATCACAATTTGCATAGAGACCACCACAACTTTATACAAAAAGTGCTTCTATAAGGATCTGCCCAACCATTTTCTGGGCAGTCTCAGATTGATACCACTCTTGGTTTTAACCATGGTGGCCAAGGTTTAGTGTTTAAGTAGCTGATGTAATAATCCTCATTAGTTTTGCCTCTAAATTTCTGTCCTTGCCTCAACCTCTTTGCCCACAGTTCACAACAGGAGGAATATTCCCACTGCAGTGCTCAGGTACTACTATTTTTGGGGTACCATTTGGGGTTCAAGTCCTTGATGTCCTAAAGAAAGAACTGAGGAAGACATGTAGAAGTAACAGGAAAAATGGAATTAATGAAGGTGAAGGTGCAGGCAGCACTCCTTAGGGTTGAGTGGAGTGGGTTGACTGAGAGAGAGGTTCAAGGTCCACAAATCTAGGAAGTCCAGAAATCAGTGTATTATATGCCTGGCTATGAAGCATTCACTTCCCTATATAGACCTGATTGCTCCCATTGATTGCCTCCCATTGGTTATTTTGTAGTACTTGATTAGAAGTGTCAAAAATTTTCCCCATTGGTTAGTTTAGAAAACCTAATTATAATACTGTCCACTTCATCACCATTGGTTGTTTTATAATGCCATACCTAAGGCGGGAGTTGCCATGGTGATAAGTCTTTAGTGGCAGGAGTTGTCATGACAATGGGACTTACAGAGTTGTCATTGCTCAATTCCCTGTCTTGTTCTGCATTTTTCTTGTAACCCGTCTCCACCATCTTGGTGTACCTGAACTCCTACCTAACAGTACCATCATCACAGAAGTCTGCATTCCCAAATAATTATCATTAATATTTGGGGAAGTTTTTTCCTTTCTTCTTTAGACCAACATTCCCTATTGCATGTTCCATGCAGTCCTATCTCTTCTCCCTTCTCTGCATGGCTTCTCTTTCACTTGTTATTAACATTGGTGCATTTCAACCACAGAAAAGATATCAAGTACATGTGCTAGTTGGGCTGTGCAGTTGGGGCCCAGGTCCTTGGTTATTAAAAGCAAAGGTGAAAACAGCACTGTGCGGTGAAGTGGAGTGGGCTGAGCAAGAGAAGTTCAAGATTCCCAAGTCTGTAAATTTCTCTTACATGCTGGCTGTGAGGCATTCCCTTCTCTATACAGAAGTGATTGAAGACCTCACCCAATTTGCTCCCATTGGTTATCTAGTAACACCTGATTAGAACAGTATCCAATATTCTCCTATTGGTTACTTTACAATGCCAAATTGGAATGCTGCCCACTTCATCCTCATTGGTCATTTTGTAATGCCAATCCTGAGGTGGGAATTGCCATGGCAATAAGTCCTTAGTGGTGGGAGTTGTCATGGCAATGGGATTACGGTAAATAAGGATGAGATGGCTCAGCTCCCTGGCTTGTTATCCAGCGGCATTATCCTGGTTACCTGCCTTGCCATTGTGTAGTACCTGAACTCTAAGACCTACAAGCTAGGAAGCGCGAGTGGCGCCACCAAGGAAAGCTGCTGGGACTGGTCCATGTGGTGCCAGGTGTGTGGTGATGGCTTCTTCTGTGAACACTGAGCTGCTTGAGTGGCTGCAGGCTTTCAGTGTTCATGCGGACAGAGCAATTTTGTTAGGTTTCAGGGTGAGAGGCCTGCTGTAGGGCATCTGAATTTGTGACAAAGAGCTCTTCCTGGACAGGATCGAGAAGGTACTGTGCACTCCAGGTCACCCTAGCTCTCTGAGACCTTTCGCCCTCAGGCCATGCTGGGGTCGAGCTTTGTCACTGTCCCCAGACCTTCTGGACAAGACCTGAGTGTGGAAGGGTATACTAAAACTCGATGTTCCCCTATCCCCATTTGAGTCTGATGAATGAAATTACCGTCACAGGGGACATCGGTCCAGGGGAGGAGTTTTTATACAGCGTTGTAGCCATTTCTTATCAGGTGAACTTGGGAAAGCACAGGGATAGTGATTGTAAGCTCATGGTCCACAGATGACAGACACAGGAGAAGGGTCCCAAACCTTGGGTCAGCAAGTTTTCCTTTATTCTACAGCAAAGTAAATTGATCAGACACTGTTAGGGCCCATTTTCTGGGTATGGAGATGGCCTGTGAATTACAAAAGGAGTCTGGGTTTTAGAGTTTTATTGGACACTATGGACATGCAGTTTGCACAGTCAGTGACCTAGTTGTGCAGGTTAAAATTTAGCTTAGGAAGGTAGTTGTTAAAAGTTTGAAACTCATTGTTATCTGGGGAAATATGAGTCCAGATCCTGGGGGATAAGTACTCAAATCTTGCCCATTGCTTTTCTTTCTCTGAGATCCATTGTTTCCCAGAGTTTTGATAATTTTCTGTGCCTCCTTTTAGGACTATTTTCTGTGCCTCCACTTAGGACTATTTTGCAGTGGGGGAAGGTCAAAGTCCAAAACCCTGAATTCAGTATCTGCCCCTTTCCTTCAGGGCCCATTGTTATTAAGAAAAGATTTACTGGGAGGTTAATGGTTGGCTAATTGTCCCTCCCTCCTAAAAGATGCTTGTCTCTCTACTTTTCTTTGGGAGCTATCTTGCAGGAATACTATTTTCCATAATCCATTGTTGTGGAAATGATAAGACTGCACTCAGAGAGTAGGAGAATCCAAAGTTTATTCTATGCCAGAAGGTCAGAAGTTAGCAGGGCAATTATTCCTCCTGAGGGGCCTGCCTGAATAATATTTGATGGTAAACTAATTGCTCTTCCCCAACACTGAAAATCCCAGAGAACCTTCATTTATCTATCAATATTTGTCCTGTTGGGAACTAAAACTGAGAATTTAAAAAGGACTACATTCACTTAAAATACTGTGAACATATTGCATGTTAACACACATAGTATTTTTAGAAAAATATATATTGATCACCAAAAAAATCAGTGGAAAGAGTGGCATTGTTGTAAAGTTTTGCAAAGCTTGCTGTTTGGCTAATTAGAGTATAACTGGATTCCCCTCTTTCTATATTTTATGTTCAACTTGTGTCATGTGACCTGTGGACAATTCAACAATTACTCTTGGGAGAACCAGAAGAAAGGCAAACAACATTTTGCTGTTACAATAAAATAGCTTTGAACCTGTGGTACCCTAGAAGAAACTATGGTGTCCCAGGATCTGCCTTGACAATGATACTCTATACCATTACATAATAGCTTGTTTGTATATAAATGTCTTTTGCTATTTAGAAATACTTGTTTTGTTTTTATTTTTATTTTTATTTTTTGCAGTGCTGGGGATTTGAACCCAGGGACTTGTGCTTCCAAGGCAAGCACTCTACCAACTGAGCTATATTCCCAGCCCCCTTGTTTTTTGCTTGTGATTATCTTCCTATTCAAACCTTTAATTTCTTGGTCCCTTTTTAAATTTAAACTTGTAATATATGACTTGTTAAGGTTTTTCCATATACTTTATTGAGGTATAATTGAGTTATAAAAACTTGCACGCATTTAGGTTTTGCCCTAAGGAAACTTCAGCACTTCCAGGATAATAAATATATCCATTTGCCCCAGAAGTTTCTTCTCCACTTTTGAAACTGCTGCTGTGTCTTTTCTCCCTCTAAAATCTTAATACATTATATAATCATACATTTTCATGTTCTTGTCTATCTTCTTGTGTAATTTTGACGTTCACATCTTGTGTGTATTATTTTCTTCTTTAGTACTGATTATGTATATTTAAGTTTGTTTATACAATTACTTATTCACATTTGCTATGCATGTATAATATACATGCAGAACTCTACTTTAATTTTTCTTGGTTGATGCCCTGTAGTGGAATATGTTGACACTTTAAGAATCTGCCAAGTTCTTTCCAGATAACCACATTACATTCTCACCACCATGTACAAAGTTACAGTTGTTGAACCTTGTCACCAGTCCATGTTCATAGTCAACAGTCCTTTCATTTATTGTTCATGTCTTTTTTCTTTTATTGGGAATTGAGTCCAGGGCCTTAAGCATGCTAGGCAAGTGCTGTACCACTGAGGTACATCCAGTTCTCTTTTTCTTTCATACTTCAGGCTGTTTGTATTTTACATAAGTCAACCAAAACCAACGTTGTGATGATTTTTATCTCTTGTTTTAGAAGGTTTTATATTTTTAAGACTTACATTTAGATATATGATCATTACTACTTAATTGCTCATAGTGTATGAGGCAGAACTTGAGACTAATTTATTTATTTTTGCATATGGTTATGATGTTTTTTCTACACCCATTTGTGGAAAAGATTTTCCTTTTCCCATTGACATGGCAAGTTTGTCAAAACTTGCTTGATCACTTAGGTGTGAGTCTGCTTGTGTACTCTGCTATCTTCACTTGATCTTATTGTCCTTACACACTGTGATATTGCTGAGCTTTGCAATAATCTTGGAACTGGGTAGTGCTGTTCCTCCAAATTCTTTTCTGCTGTTTTGACTCTTCTATACTCTTTATTCTTTCACTCCATTTTAGGTTCAACTTTTTCACAAGGCTTGCTGGGGTTGTGTTTAGAGGTACAAAAAATTAATAACTTAATGTAAGGAAGAACTGAGATTTAGAAAAATATTTAATCTATTCATCTATGACCATGACACATCTTTCAATTTATTTAAGTCATTTAAATATCTCTTAGTATTTGTTTATGTGCATAGTTTTCAGGGTATATGTCTTGAATAAATTTTTAATAACTTTGTTTTATTTGTTTTTTTAATGTATATGGTGCTTGATATCTAACACAGTTACTCACAGATGGTAAGCCAGCACTCCAAAACTTAGCTGTTGAGTAATTTTGCTCAAAAATATTTTGATTTTTTTTTCATTGAATAGGATAGAAAGCAAACAGGCAGCAGGTTTTCTACAATAGCAAAGGTAATAAAGTAACAGATTCCTCTGAAGAGAAGGGGCCCCAGAGCCAGAGCCTGGACTTCTATAGGAAAGTACTGACTTGTTCTTTTCAAAGTTTTGGGGTACTCCTCTTTTTTCTATCTCTTCTGACTCCAAGCTCTCTTTTATGTAGTGTTGCTTCCAGTTCCTATGCCCACATATCTGTTTTAGTCTTACTGTTGGGTCTCTGCTCATGTCCATGGGCACATTTGTCAGCTAGAATTTTGGCTTTATTGACAGACACTCTTTGTTCTCTCACTGTCTGGACTTGCTTTTGACATCCTCCTATTCCATCCTGTCTGTATTGCCCACACTATTCTAAATCTCCCTCAGGTTTTTATATTAATGTTTCTTTGATGGGTTGTGAAACTTATTTAAGAGTACTCAAATTTTTGATATCTGTTGTAAATAATGCTATTTTAAAGTTCAATTTCTGTGGAGTGCAAAGAGCCTTACCTGCATTCCCAGCTACTCAGGAGGATGGCGGCAGAAGTAAAAGACAGTCTGGAATATTTAGTGAGGCCCTGTCACAAAAATAAAATTAAAGGTGACTGGGTTTGTGAACGACCCTTGATTCCATTCTCAGAACTACCAAAAAAATCACTTTTTAATATTTGTTGTTACAATCTAGAAATACAATTGATTTAAAATAATTTTTGCAATAATATAAATTTTCAATTTTTCATATAACTTGTATGTTTGCAGAATTTGTACATTTAATTCTGTTTCAATCTTTCATCAGTAAAAATATTCTAATTATTAAAGAATACTTAGAAAATACAGATAAAATGAAAGAACAAAGTCATAATGTGAGCTGGGAATATAGCTTAGTTGGTAGAGTGCTCGCCTCGCGAGCACAAGGCCGTGGGTTCGATCCCCAATACTCAAAAAAAAAATTTATAATGTTAGAGTTTAATCTAATCACCAGGATGCAGGCAGTTGCAACTGCACCCTCAAGAGCCAATGCAGCACAAATAGGACTGCTGGGCCCCCGTGCTTACCAAGGTTGTTAAGGATATTTGTCTGAGAAATGTGCAGTTGCCTAGAAACCTTATCTATCAAGGACAGGGGGTCCTAAACCTGACCCATCTCCTGCATAGTTCACCCCTTCCCTCCACCCTTCTTCTTCTAGGACCGTTCAGTTCTGGAATGACCCAAAGAGAATCAAATAAATTGGCAGGATCCAACCAGAGGAGGACTAATGTTTAGTTGTTCAAATGCTAACCAATAACATACAGGTCTTTGTGTGTGAATGCTTGGAAATCTCTTAAATAGAGGGCTTTCTCGCCCCTCGGGGCTGCTCCCTTCCCCCAGCTATTGTATCGGTCTGAGGGGCTGGTTGCGGTCCAGGCTTGAGCTTGCTTTAATAAAACCTCATTGTGTGATTTGTATTACCCTGTGTTCACTTTGACTCTCCGGGGATGAGTCGGAATGGGACCCTAACATTTGGGGGCTCGTCCTGGATAAATTCATCTGACTCCAGCCCAGGAGAGACAAAGGGCCCATGGTACCAAGGTTTCTAAGGAAATTTGCCGCAGAAGGAGGATTGGCCACCTCCTGGTAGGACGTGAGACCTGGTAGGATGTAAGTCCTGGTTAGAGTTTGGGTGAGAATTCTCTTTTGGTGGAAGGAAAGGGTTGCGAGTTACCCTGGAGGTTCCACTGTCGAAAGTCGTGGGAGATGTCCACGGCAATCAGGAGTCATGCCAATGTCCCCAGTGGACACCGGTTGGGTGGCTGTTTGGTAAGTATCCTTGGTCTGATTTGGTAGTGTGAATGAGAAGGGCATTGCGCCTGTGAGATTGTGTGGCTGACCGGCCGGTGGATGTTGGAGAGTCCTGTGAAAATTTATTTTACTGTGTGTATTGCCTCCTTTGTTCTTTTTGGTCTGCTTGGTCCTTTTCTCCTCATTATTATGGGACAGACTCAGGTGACTCCTAAGACTTTCCTCCTGAGTCACTTCTCAGAGGTCTGCACCAGAGAATGGAACTTTGGTGTGGACCACCTAAAGCAGGGAGAGTTTGCTACAGTCTGCTCTGCAGAGTAGCCAATCTTCACCAAGATCTACGCCGAGCAAGGTAAGTAAGCTTCTCTCTCCCTGCACCCCACATTTGTTTGAGGTGCAGCTTTCTGTCTCTTCACTTTTGGAGGGTAAAATGGGCTACACAACACTCCCACACATCCACTCCCTCCTGGATGCTTCCCTTCCCTTGCCAGTCAGACATAGGAGTTCAAACTATTGGATTAAGACCTGGGACAATTAGTATGGAAATGACTAGGTTCCCTTTGTTCAAATAGTTAGCCATCACTAGTCTATCTAGAGTCTCCCTCTTACTGTTCTTGTGCTTAGATGTGCTCACTGTGTTCTCTTTAAGCTGCAAGAGGGAGGCATTTAAAATCAACCCCTCCCATGAGATCCTTCAAGAAAAGGCACAAGAGCTGGCTTCAGTTACATGCCCCATCCCAGGTCTCCTTCTGTGGAAAATTTTACCGGAGACATAGTGCAGCACACATGGCTGTGATGTAAAGACTCACAGAAGTTCCCCGGAAGCACCAAAATATATCGGATCGATCCTAAACACCTCTTTGTCTGACGATAGGCTCCCTTTGTCCTTCCTCAGGTCCCCTATTTTGAGGCTTAGGGATACTCATTGGAAGGGTACTTTACAGTCCTTCTCCTTGTTCCTAAGAGATTTGTTTACTCCAATCCCCCTAGGCAGAGAGCTCAGCAGCTCCATTCCCCAAAAGTAGTGGGAAATAATGTTTTGTGATTTTCTGCATTCAAACCTAACCTGATTTCTCAACCAGGAAAAAAAAAAAGGGTTAAAAAGTCCAGGGCAATCCCTCCCTCCCCCCTGCCTGGCCTTGCTGAAGCCTGCATTGGAATGTGAACTGTAGCAGTTTCAGTGGGAGAGCGGGGAATAACCTGAGAGAAAAAAAAAAAAAAAGAGGTGCGTTTTAAACTCCTGAGCTGCTACACAGAACTAACTCATTTTCTAGGATTCTTGTTATGTTTTGTTTTTCTTTAATGCAGTATTTCTGAGCTCATAATTTTGATCCTACATACCTAGGTTAATGACTTTTTTTGATCAGTTCTATTTTTATCCATCTCTAGAGTTATTTTTAAACATCTGTTACATTGCAATGGAGATAAACATTACAAGGCCTTTGCGTTTGTGTTATGTGTATATGTTATTGTTTAAGGTCATATTGTCTATGTTTGTACCTGACAAAATTGACATAAATAATAAACATGCATAAAATTGAAACTATAAAAATGGATCCAAATACTTTTATTCACATGATTTAAAAGGGTTCAATTTAAATTGGGTAAACTAATAAAAGTAAAATGTCTTTAGAAATAATTCGCAAGTCTCTAGGTGGTCAAACTAATGAAATGTTGATGGTAAACAATGTCTAATATCAATTGTTTCTAGGACTTTTTTTCAACAGGAAAGAGACAGCAAATACTGTTCAGGACACTTATTTGATATCTTGTTTTTTTCAAAATAAATAAATTAAATTTAACATGTATGGGACTACTCAAATGTGTTTGTTAGCGACATCTGATTAATTTGCAAAGTTGAAATGCTAATTGTTAAATAACATTCAGTACTCTTAAGTCCTTAAACTCCATGGAGTAACATACTTAAACATTATTGGTGTTTTCATAGGTTGGTAAATTAAAAAGGGCTTAAAATTGCTTTGTATCATTACTAAAAACAAGGCTATTAAGAGTTATGCCCTAACAGGTAAAACCCCAACCCAGAGGGTGAGCGTTCCATCTGCTCCCTTACCACTTCACCCTGCTCCCCCTCCAGTTCTTCATAGCTCCAAGAAGCTCTCAGGTTTGGATTTAGAGTTACCATCTCCCCTCTCACTGTGTTTCAGTTAGAGTACTATAAACAACAAAGTATTTTATCTTGTTAAAATGGAGTAATTTACCTAAATTCAGAAAATTCATAAGAGTTGTTTCAGAATATGAACAAAAAGGGGTCGACAGATAGGAAAGATAAAATAAAAGGCTCTAGAAATGGAACTATATTTAGTGTAGAACAAACTATTTCTGGATAAGAAAGTGTTTATATGATGAAATACATGAGGGTCTAAATGCTAAGAAAGTCTGTGTAAGTAAAGAGCAAATGTCAACAAGTTTACCTATAACTAAGTTGGTTACAAGTATGTGAGACAATCAGTTAAAGCTGTTTAAGGGTTTTTTTTTTTTTAAGGCAAATATTACAGTACTGATATAAACCGAAGTTTAATTTATGTGTTAACTTGACAAGGATTTCTTAAAGGTACTAATTTACTCTTGACATTATATTGTTAAGTTTCATTCTTTAGGACAATTAGTCTTGAAAACTGAGGTTTATACAATTATGGTTAAACAACTGTTAAAGTATTGTACTACATTAGAGTCTAAATTTTTCTTTCAAAACTAATTGGTTAATATAAAGGTATCAAGGTAATTGTAAAATTGTCACTCTTTGTATATTAAATGTGTTCATATTTTCCAGATATACATCTTTAAAGCAGGAAATTTGTCAAGCTGCTCTTCTCCAGAATAAACTTGTCTGTAATGGTAATTTTAAACTTAAAGAGTACATTTTACTAGGTATTTATTTCTATCATTTAGTGTTCTATTATGGGACCTATTATCAGTAAGATATATGAAAAATTGGTTACTTATTTTACTGAGATAAAAATTTAAATGTAAATATATTTCTAAGAGTTAGTGACAGCCTGATTTGTTTAAAGGTTCATATAGTAGAAGGTGAAAGCATTGCGCTAAACAAAAGAAAACTTAAAAGCTCTCTCAGCCTTTCTTTGATTCCTGTTTTGGATATAATGTTATACTGTGTTAACTAATGTTCATATAGATTCAGGAATCAATATATGTAAACTTCTTAAAATGACATATAATAAAGAGTGTAATGCACAATAGCAAAAATGAGAAAACAATGACTGAGATTGGGGTCTCTGACCACATGACTGTAGCATGCCTGGTGCCTGGAAGTGTGCCTGTGTAGGAGCACAGGATGCCTAACTGCTGTGGCAGTACCCTTGCTGGGGAGGCTCTGTACAGGAGTCCTATCAGCTCTTACATTGATCTCAGGCACACAGCTCTTGGGCAGAAGATAATTGTTTTGCTAGATAACCAGTGTTTCATCAGATCCCTTCTCTGTTTCCTGCCCACCTTACAGTAACTTTGGACAGTGGACTTCTTTGAGAGCTAAACAGAGTTCATAACATTGCACTTTGCAGTTGTGGACAAAGATACATAGATGTTCTAGTCTCTGTAACTCTCCTGAAAACAAAGAATAATGCTTACATAGTCTTTAAGCTAATAATAAGACATGTATAAAGATTGCTAACATAACTCTTTGGGTCTGCATCTCCATCAGAGAACAGAGCTCCATCTGATCTCAGCTTAATCTTCAAAATCTGTGTTTATAAACCTTTATTTTCTAATACTCCTTTGCCCCTCACTGAACTTGAAAATTTGGTCATGCTGGTCATGGCAAAAGGGGTAAAAATTATCTTCATGATTAGAACGTTTTACTTAACATTTGTGAAGAGCCCTGCCTTACCGGAGATAAGGCTCTGCCTCACCCCGCTGCATTTTAGAATGGCTCCGAAGTAAGCCAGACTTTTACTCATTAAAGTTGTATCCAATAGTTTGATGTTTGTTGTAAAGATTACTGTGATCTCAAACAGGGTATATAATGTAGAACCCAACCAAAATTCAAGAGAGCTATTATACAAATATGTTAAATATGTTTTTACTCTTGCTAATTTCATTTTGTAAAACTGTTGCCTGTTACTGTTTGCAGAAGTAGCTGCTTCCAGAACACACAACCTAGGTAACTTGTGATAATAAGCCATCACCTCTAGAACAGATAGTGGTAACTTCCACTACTATTGCAGACTCCAGTTAGATAAAAGGGTAAATAACTGTAAAGTTATGGACATTAAAGTTAAAGCCCAGTACTCTTACTTTATGACTGGTGAGACTGGCTGGCTGGATGATTAAGATCAAACTTAGAAATTGGAATTAAATACAGAGGCCAAGAAAAAAACAGTATCTTGCCCTCAAAGTCAGCCTGAACCCAGGGATTAAGGGGACTTCTCTAAGGAGTGCTGCAACTCTGGGTCACACAACCTCCTGATCAAGGAGATTGTTGAGATTAGAGGATGAAAAATCACTGAGTGCATCTGCTGCAGAGGAGGGTCATGGAAAAAAGGGAGATATCCCTTCATGCTTCCGAATGAAGCCACCTCATCAAGGAGACCCTGCCTAACTAATGGCACTGGTGGAGCTAAGAAGCCACTCTTATGTTCTCTATGAGTGACCCCTGTGGAAACTCAGCTGACTCTTTAAGAAGACAGGAACCAGGTAATTTGACCAGCTTGATTTTAGACACCCAGCAAAACATTTAAAACCAAAATATAGCCATTCTTGGGCATTTAAAAAAAAGTAATAGTTAAGTGTAACTTAAGATGTACACTTGTACTAGCCCACTAAAATAAAGACTGGAAGCTACAAATGAAAGAAAGATTCTTCAGCAAATGTGCCTGATAACTATCAAGAGAAACTGCCAGAATCAGAAGTTTTTAGTCAGTTCAAGGCCTGCAGACCTTCCTAAGCTACACAGGTAAACTTAATCTATGGTTGCTCATATGATTAGCTATCCCTAAGTAACAGAAGTATAGAGTTCTCTACTAAACACATTTTATACCAATAAAGGGATATTTTACAAAATCAGATGACATTAAGTACCTTAACTATATTTTATGGGTACATCTATGACATTAAGAGTTAAATGTTGTGTTTACATTCCTGATAACCGGGACAATGTTAAAGTCCCCAAATAAAGGCCTTGTCCTCTCCATCCTTTGCTAGGCCTAGTTATGGGAACAATTTCTCAGTTCTTCCACCTCCTGGTGAGAGATTAACTTTTGTCATTTTCATGAGACTCAGGGGCATGTTTCAGATGCTGCAACATTTACTTCATACCAATCTCATTTCAATACTCACGTCTTTTCGTTCTTCTCTCATAGAAGCTCCCACCCCAGGTGACATTACAACCTGCTCCTCCCCAACCAGACTTCTAGCTTGGACCCCTCGATTGACCTGATTTTTAAAATGGAACTCCAAACTGCTTGCCCCATGCTGCCCCCTTCCAGCTCAAAGCAGCCAGAACGGTCATCACCCCCTTTTCCTACAGCAGCAAGGAGTTCCTAAAATTAGAGGGGGGGAATGAAGCCAGAATTGGGGACAGACAGTTAGTGTAGAAATGGGAGATTGGGTCAAATTGAGGAAATGAAGGCCATGAAACCCATCTGCCTCTGGAATTTGGAGATTGCCCCTGGGAGAATAAAATATTAAAGATCTCCCAAGCTCATTGATTACCAAATTTTCCTGCCTTTAAAGACTGTAAGCAAGGAGGTCTATGTGCAACCCTGGTAGAAGAGTGTTGGTTTTATGCTAATCATTCTTGAGTAGTGAGGTAATCCATAGGTAAAATCAGAGAGTGTCTCGCCAAGAGAAAGCGAGAGAGGGAGGCCCAAGAAAATTGATTTTAAGCATGGTTCAATAGGTCCCCTTGGCTTGCTACCCTAATCTCTACCCTAGTAGGCCCCTTAGCTCTGCTTTTGCTTATTTTAACTTTTGTACCCTGGATTTTAAGTAAGTTAATAGTTTTTGTTAAGGACCATGTAAGCATGGTGCAACTAATGGTGCTGAGACAACAATATGAGAGAATACCGGCCCCAGAAGATGAATATGCGTGATGCCCAAATGAGCATGATTCCTCATTATGAACAACTGAAGGGGGGAATATTGAAAACAGGGTGATATCTGTGCAGCTAACTGTCTTAATCACCAGGATGCAGGCAGTTGCACCCTCAAGAGCCAATACAGCACAAATAGGACTGCTGGGCCCCTGTGCTTACCGAGGTTGTTAAGAGATATTTGTCTGAGGAATGTGCAGTTGCCTAGAAACCTTATCTATCAAGGACAGGGGGTTCTAAACCTGACCCATCTCCTGCATAGTTCACCCCTTCCCTCCACCCTTCCTCTTCTAGGATCGTTCAGTTCTGGTGGGACCCAATGAGAATCAAATAAATTGGCAGGACCCGACCAGAGGAGGACTAATGGTTAGCTGTTCAAATGTTAACCAATAACATACAGGTCTTTGTGTGTGAATGCTTGGAAATCTCTTAAATAGAGGGCTTTCTCGCCCCTTGGGGCCACTCCCTCCCCGCAGCCATTGTATCAGTCTGAGGGGCTGGTTGCGGTCCAGGCTTGAGCTTGCTTTAATAAAACCTTGTTGTGTGGTTTGCAATACCGTGTGTTCACTTTGACTCTCTGGGGATAAGTCGGAATGGGACCCTAACAAAATATATTTTTCTTGGACTTAAAACTCCAGTACTTTCAAACTTTTGATAACCATATTAATTGTTTTTTTAAAAAAACACTTTATTTTGGAGTAGGTGAAAATTCATGTGCAGTTATAAGAAATAAATCAGACATGCATACTTCACTACATTTCTCCTAATGGTAAACCATCTCGCATAACTAGTATACTGGCACAATTAGGAAGTTGGCCCCAGTGTGCTCCAGCTTAAGCCTAGTTAGATTAACAAGTATTACATATACTGGCATGTGTACATGCTTCTGTAACTTTATCATATGTGACTCAGATATTATTCAAGATTCAGATTTATATCATAAGCATCCTGTGCAAAGATTTTTGGGTAAATTGGTATTATTTCCTCCTTCAATTATTTGTAAATTCTGTACACAGTGATGCATGCCTGTAATGCCCAGTACTCAACACTGTGTGTTAATGAATTACACATTGTGTAAATTTTGTGGATCTGCTCTTTTTACCTAGCAACATTTTCCAAGCAGGTTGCTGTGTCTGTCAATAGGTTCTTCCATGTTATTGCTCAGTTGTATTGTGTGGCATGGACAAGCAGCTCTTCATTGGCCACCATCAAAAGTTCATGAGGATATTTCCAGTTTGGTGGGTGCATATAAATCTGGCCCTCAGATATTTATATTGGGATATTTGTGGAGCTGTTTCCATTTCCTTGGGATGGATGCCAAGAAGAGCCACTGCTGCGACCCATGTATAGTTGTTTAAGAAAGTGCCAAACTATTTTTAAAGGTGCTGTATAATTTTATATTCCCACCAACAATAAGTAAATTGATCCAGTTTCTCTGCCTTTGAGCAGAATTTGTTTTTATTTCACTCTAATGAATATGGATTGTTTTCTTACTGAGGTTTTTATTTTTTTCTTTTTTCTTTTTATTTATTTATTTATTTATTTTTCTGGTAGTACTGGGGGAGGGGATCAAACCCAGGGCCTTGAGCTTTGCAAGGTGAGGTTTTTATTTCTATGTTTGAAGTGGCTAATGAAAATTTTTCATGCTTTTACTTTCCTCCTTTCTTGATAAATACAGTTGATCTTCCTGTAGATCTTGTATTCCATGATCACATTAAAATGATTTATTCCTTGTAGGTGTTTTTTAGTAGAATATTCTATATAGACAATTGTGTTGATGCTGGACATAGCTTTCTTTTCTTTCAGAGTCTTGTTTTATTCACTTTTCTTTATTGAACTTGATAAAACTTCCAGAACTTTCCTTTTATTATTAGGGTGATGAGTTTTCATCCTGTTATCAAATTATGTCCAATGCTTTGCCTTGCATATTATTAGAAAATTATTGATTTTAAAAGACTGATCCATCTTTACATTCCTAGGATAATTCTTACTTGATCATGATATATTGTGCCAAGATCAATTCATTAAAAGTTTTAGAGGTTTTGCATGTGCCTTCTTGAGTTATGCTGGTTTAAAGCTTAGAAAACCTGGGCACATTAGTGCACATCTGTAATCTCAGGTACCCTGAATGCTAAGAGCAGGAGAATTGCAAGTTAAAGGCAATTTAATGAGAACTTCTCTCAAAGTTAAAACCACTAGGGATGAAGCTAAGTGGTGCAGCATTTGCCTTCTGTGTGTCATGTCCTGGGATTAATTAGCACTCCATTAAAAAATAACTTGTTAAGTTCACCAGTAAACCCACTTGAGCCTAGATTTAATGGAAATATTTCAGCAAACTCAAATTCTTTTACAGACACAGGGTTGTACAGGTTATCTCTTTCTCATGTAAGCCTTTATATTATTTACCTTTTAGTTAATGTGTCTATTTCATAAAAATTCCTGAATTTGTAGGCCTAAAGTTTGTAATCTTTCCTTATTTCTGTATTCTAAACATTTTTAGGATCTCTAGTGATATTCTGGTTGCACTTTCTAAATTAATTCTCTTGTGATCAGAGAATATAGTTTGTACAATTAGAATCCTTTTAATTTTATTGAGAGTTTTGTGGTTTAGACTAAGGTTTTGTTGTGAAAGTGTTCTTCCTTATACCCTGGAAACCAATAAAAAATTGTCCTGTGGTTTTGGTGGTGTTCCATAAATTAAATTAGGACAAGTTTGTAAGTGTTAAAATCTGAACCCTTATAAATTTTCTTTACTTTTTAATTGAGAGGAGTGTTGAGATCTCAAAAAATATAAAGAATTTTTTTTTTTTTTTTTTTTTTTTTTTTTTTGGTGCTGGGGATTGAACCCAGGGCCTTGTGCTTGCAAGGCAAGCGCTCTACCAACTTAGCTATCTCCCCAGTCCTAGATTTTTTTTTGACACTGGGGATTGAAATGAGCCACATCCCCAGTCTTGTTTTGCATTTGATTTAGAGACAGGATCTCACTGAGTTGCTTAGCACCTTGCCATTGCTGAGGTTGGCTTTGAATTCATGATCCTACTGCCTCAGCCTCCCAAGCTACTGAGATTACAGGTTTCCTCTTTATTTTTTATCATTTTTTTTCCTTCATGCATTTGGCACAATTTAGGAGTGCAGTGTTTAAAATTATTTTGTGCTCTTGTGGATTAACCCCTTTCTCCCTAAAAGACCTTCATACCTGATATGATGGTGTCTATCTAAAAGTCTATTTTGCCTCATAAAAAGGTAGCAAGAGTAGCATTCCTAGTAGTAGGACTGAGTGACATCATCGTATACCTCCTGACCTGATACAAGGGTAGGTACCTATTATATAGTCACTTAGTGCATGGGACAGATCTGGCCTTGAGCACCTTCTCTATATTTAAGGATGGTTCCAGCACCCCCACTTGTTCCCATTCTATCCGCTGGACCACTTTGTCAGTGGTGGTGTTTCTCAGCTTATAGATGATGAGATACTCAGGTGAGACACTTCTTGACCAGGGGAGAACCCCAGATAGAGATCTCAGAGTCTGACTTCAAACTCTGTTGGTCACTTCGGCCTATTCACAGTTCTCTGCCAGAGGTGGTGATCTGTGGGCTCATGATGTCTACTTGGTTGAAGTAAATGTTTTTCTCAGAAGGGGAGGTCTCACAGGCATGCCTTAATGTTTGTTTCTCTTTGCTGAAAATCTCATTTGGATTCATCTTGGTCAGCAGTGAGAACACAGGCCAATTAATTGCCTCAAGTGCTGTCTGGATGACCTTTGCATTTGACCTTTGCCAGCTAACTGTACCCTTCCCCATAAACATCATCTGCAGTGCCCTTGGAATTTTCCCATGTTTGCTGGATAAGGGGCTGTTTGTATGGAGTGACTGAGCTGTCTTTCTTCCAATTAAATCAGCAACACACCTTGTGAATACTCTGTCATGACTTCTCTGTCACCATAGGTTTACACAGGGTTTTATATAATTACCAGCAACTAAAACATCAGTGTTCATGATTTGCATCACCATTCAAACATGCGGGATGTGTAGACTGTCCCCATGCATACATGAAGGACTGCATTTCTGTGGGATGTGTCTCCAGTCCAAGGTGAATCAGCTAGGAAGAACAGGACAAGAGTAGGACCCAGGCCTTCTGAGTATACATCATTACTTGGACCATCATCACTTCTGCTTTATTTGGGATCCTAGAATAACCATCCCTACTAGGCTGCCCTGCACCAATTCTTCTGTTTGTTTTATTTTTTTATTAAGCAAACTTTTACACATTCATGAAAGCGTGGTGAGATACATTTCCATGTACAGTAGTGATCACTACTACAGGATTGCTTGTTTGACAGGTTAAACATGTAGTTCTAAAGGATAAAAATGCTTCATTTTTTGAATTTCACTTACTATTGTACCTTTATGTTTAATAGTTTGCTTGAATCAAAGTCCAGATAAATGCCACACACTGTCATTTGTTGAGCAGTATTTTTGTTTATATCTCTCTTTCCCCTTCCTATTTATTTATTTTGGTACAAGGAATTAATTACTGAGCCACATCTGCAGCACATTTTATTTTTTTGAGACAGGGGTCTGCTAATTTGCTCAGGATCCTACTAAGCTTCTAATGCTCACTTTTTTTTTTCTGTCTTGATTTTGGTTTTGCTTTTGGTTTTCAAAAATGATGTATTTTTATTAATATTTTAAAGGGAAAAAATGGATGCTATCATCTTTACCATTCTTCTAAAACTACTAATCTTTTTCTGAACTCTGGAGGATAGTCTCAAGTGTTGGGGACAGAAGTTTTCTTATAGTAATCGATTAAGAGCTAACATTTGTTGGCAAAAGCTGGTACTTTGGTGTGCATAAACAGATATTTACCTTGGACACAAAATTCTTGGGGCTAAAGCTGACTTTGAAATTGCAATTAATAAAAAAAAAAAAAGAAATTGCAATCTTCCTGCCTTAACCTCCTAAGTTGAGTTACTGAGATTATATGTAAGTTTTCAATTTATTTTTAATAAAATTATATAAATGCAAACATTGTGTGTGTGTATAATTTACAACATACATGTGGTTTTGAGATGTATATTTATATGTATATATACATACATGTAATCCTCTGAAATAATTCCTTCAGGAAGAATCTCTTTTCTGATAGCAGAACTTGAGCCAATAGTTCCACTGGGAAAAGTTTTGACCCCCTACTCTATCCCCAAACACATGTCTTTAGAAAAATCTTTGTGAAATCTGGATTTTTGTGTTCATGCAAGTTTGGCCCCTGAGAAGTCAAGGACTTTTCTTGTCTGGTCTGTACTTTGGTGGGGAGTTGGAGCTTGGTGGTCAATGATGGAGTGTCTTCAAAGAATTCATGCTTTCTTTTCTCAGGTCTCTATTGGTAACAGAGGACTATAAAGTATATTTACTCTCTTGAAAAAGAATGAGGTTACTGACTGACAACTTGATGAAAGGAAAAAAAATACAGCATTGAAGGTAGAACAGAACATGGAAGGTTTTACTTCATGGAAGCCTGAAGACACATTGAATTTTCAACAGTAAGGTGTGTGTGTGTGTCTGTGTGTGTGTGTGTGTGTGTGTGTGTGTGTGTGTGTATCTGAGTCTGAGAGAGAGAAGCAGACCAACATTTCACTACACTCAAACATTAAGACATGAGGCTTAAATACTGTGGGTTTGAATTATGCATTTAACAAAATCAGATTAAGACAGTCACAAAAGTCTTTCATGGTGAAGATAAGCTTCTTGGAACTAACTTGTGCCATTCAGCAGACATCAGATGCATACCTCTTGTGCATTCAGCTTTGTTTACTTCAGTAGGAATGAAGAGAGTGCAGTTCAGCCTTGGTGTGAGGGCACAGTCATAGACACCATAAAGTGCAGAATATTTTGTATTCTGGGTTAACTTTTGGTGGCAGGCTGCATGCACACACACACACACACACACACACACACACACACACACACACTCCCTTTCTGCCAATCCAGCCAACCTGCCATCCCTTGAGTGAGCATACAGCTCACTCAAGCCTACTTTCTTCTAAGTTGTCTTTTGCTGTCCTGTGCTGTCATAGAGCCCTCAATGATTTTTCTCTTGGGTCTGTCAGTTCTGGTCTCATACTCTCCATCCACATTCTACCCTGTCTTCTGCATTCCACTGTCACCTCTAGTCACTTTCATCTTTGGGAACCTTGTGTTTTGGATGATACTGGCCATAGTGTTTGGGCTGTGAGTTCAGGGGTCCCTAAGCTCTACCCTGAGCCACACCACTTGGAAACTGTACAAAGTCATTTCCTTTCCTTGTTGTGTTTTAATCAGTAAGAGGAAATAGGTGATGATGGCACCTGCCTGATGGAGGTGATGAGTTGGCATCCTACAATGTGGGGATGCTCAGTGTTTGTGGAAGCATGACAACACTGCTTTCTACTATAACTAAGACAGCTAGCACCATTATTGTTTACTAAGAACCCAGCATTCCACCATTGGTGGGAACAGGTCAGAGGCCTTGGATTAATGAAGAGTTTGGCATGTGAAAGATTGGAGTTATGTGGGCAGTGACCACCTCTATAGGAGCTTATTGTGCACTGAAGTCTGGTGGATAGTGTCCACTAGCATTCATAGTGACCCCACATGAGGGTGGAAGTGGCAAGCTGAAGGACAGAGAGGAAGGTAAACTCTTATTCATATGAAATATCTGCTGACAGAAGTCCCTTGTCCTACCTCTTATGAAATATAAGCCTTTTTTTTTTCAGTTGGTCACAAGAGATCATTTTTTAATTAATTTTTTTTATCATTCAATAGGGGAAATACACAAAGATAAATAGCTTCAATAGGAGTACTTCATGAGGATAGAAGTGAAATCATAATGCATATCAGTAGCAAATACTGTTATTGCCTATCACAATATAAGGACCTTTGAAACAAAAAAAATCAATCTTTTCAAAGTTTTTCAATTTTTTATGTATTGTTTTAGATGTAGATGAACACAATACTTTTATTTATGTGGTGCTGAGAATCAAACCAATGCCTCACACATGCTAAGCAATCTCCTTATCACTGAGCCACAACCCAGTCCTGAAACATTCACTTTTATTTGAAGGGAGGGCATTTTCTTCTTTACACCCAACTCCCATCTGCCTTGAAACCCTGATCAAAACATCAGACCTAAAATTCAACAAGTCCTAGCACTGAGGCAGGTAGGAATGGTAGTTACATAGCACTAACTAAACTCTCCCAATGTCAAAGTGCTAGTTAGATGGTTTAAGATTGTTAGAACCTTCTGATTAAAACCTTTTCTTGACACTAATTAATCTAGAATTCACCTCCCTTCAGCTTCTATCCACTATCCTCTCTGCCCTCTGAAGGAAGAATCAGTGAATTTCTTTCTTCTACAAAACTTGGGAACTACTTATATCTGCAGGTGAAGAAAATGTTGAAGTACATGTCAAGAGTCAACATAATCTATCATTAAATGTCAAGTGGAAATATGGCCATGTCACCAATCCTATGAAACACAACCTTTTCTTAAATTTATAGTGCACCAATCAGAACACTGCCTCTCCATTATGAAGGGGATAAAGGCAATTTTACCAGATGTTACATGAATTTCACTGTCAGACACATGGGAAATTCAGTGTCACCATACGTGCTCTTCAAAACATTAAAGGACACATAGTCACTTCAGTACTCATTCTTGACAGAATACTGTAAATTACAAAATAACTCCAAAAATGCAATATCACCTGATGTCAGAAAATTGGTGCCAGTATAAAACCTTAGGCATGACAGAAAGCAAATAACACCAGAAGTAATGCTATTATATACTCAAGAGTACACTAGATAGATTTTCCACATAATCAGTTAACTATAAAACAAATTCAAAGTAATAAAAAAGAACAAAAACTTTAAAAGGGAAAGATACATTTTATACTTGATAATGTAGCTAAAATTAAAATAGTCAGTATTAACTTAAGATTTCTTCATTTTGTACTAGAACAAAATGTTTCTTTTACTTTCAGCTTGTCACAAAAATTAGCATATGTTGCTACCAAAGCTCCTAAAAAACCTATAAACTTCTAAGTTATACATGAAATAATGAATGAACATTTTCTACTATTAATTACAGTAGTAATGAATTAATTTATTTCCTCTTCATTATGTACCAAAAGTAATTATATAATTTGTATTGATAGAATATACTGATATTTACCACCATATTATCTGAAGCAGCATTATTCTGGCTTGACTTTTATTAATCATCTTCCACTGGAAATACATTTTCAGTGGTCAAGAATGTGTACCTTAAGGATAACATTACCAAATGCCTGCTAGGGAAAGAATCCTGCAGCAGGGAAGAGCAAGAAGAAAATTCACCCTCTGGGCTACTATCAGTGCCAAATGCAGTATTAAATTTAATGTTTTTTGAATTTTTACACTTGTTTCATTTTATAGCAGAGACCACTGACTCAGTCAAAACTTACATATTTATACTGTAATCAGTGCATTAAAACTGGAGGTTTCAGGGGTTGGGGATAGCTCAGCTGGTAGAGTGCTTGCCTTGCAAGCACAAGGCCCTGAGTTCAATCCCCAGTACTGCAAAAAAAAAAAAAAAAAAAAAAAAAAAAAAAGAGGTTTCCAGGAGAAGCTCCCTTCTTTAACATATAAATAAGACAAAACCTATACTCCTAGATTTAATAACTGATTTTCTTTCTTATAGATGAAATCTGGTCCTTTGTCACAATACATAAATATTGGCAAGGAATGGTGCTGACTAAAAAATAAAACACACTTTGAATGATAATGACTTGGATAAAACATTTAGTGTGCCAAAAATAATTACATAATACACAGTTATAAAGCTGGAAGAGATCTTGAAAGTCAACTTTTTCCCCCATATCATAGATAAAGAAAAAATGTTGATGTATAGGGAGCAGGAACTCCCTAAAAGTCACCTGTTAAACTGCTCATCAGTGACATAGCCAGAACCATAGAGCTGGGTTCTCCATACTCCATGCCCTGGTCCTGTTTTCCAATTAAAGAATTAGACACAGTCCCAATATTTATAAGAATCCATGACATTGCTAGAGAGATTAAGAAATGATATCATCATAAGTGCAAAATTATTGATATATTATATATCAATTAGAGCAGCAAGAACTTTACTTCCTATAAAAAATTATCAATGTGTATATTTCTGAAATATGACTTTTTCTTCCCTTCATATACATTAGTTTTTAAAATTTTTTGTTTAAGATAGACTTAAGTACATTCAAAGCCAGGATAGTTTTTCAAAAATGTCACAACTTTTAACTAATTTTGGGAGAAAAACCCCAATAACTTGGAGTTTCATAATCTTTTAAAGGTATGAGTATCTTTAAAACATGAAGTAATTTTCCCAACCCAGTTTATCCCCTCTGCAAGTCTTTTTTTCAGTCTTAAGAAATTCATTAAAGTATTTGAATGCAATAATTACTTCCCCTCTGAGATTTAAATACTAGGCAACAAAAAAATCTCTGTAAGCTTAACTGCCCAACAACTTGTAAAATAACTCAACTTGTAAGCCATTTGCTAAACAATATTAATTCCCACATTAAAAAATAAGTGGGGGCTTGTGTTGCTACTCAGTGGTAAAGTGCTTGCCTAGCATGTGTGAGGCCCTGGACTTGATCATCAGCACCATATAAAAATAAAGGTATTTGTCCACCTACAACTAAAACAAAATATTTTAAAAAAATAAGTTATCTAATTAGTGTAGATTAAGTAGTAAGTAATCTAATTAATTATTGTACCTCTGAGTCTTTGAAAAGACATCTTCACCCATCAAGTAAAACCAAATGTGAATTCTTTTTGGAGAGGCAAAATATAAGAATTTTCAAGCTATTATTGAATGTCAATTCATAGGGTGGAAACACTTTTAAACCAAATCAGGAGCCAGAGTGATTTGATTTTAATATATTTTCCCTCTGGGCTCTCTGCACATCTGCAGAAGTAAAAGAAAGAGTCAACTGAACCAGCTTGCCCACACTGTCCTAGTGACACTTGGACTATGAATGTTTTGTCCCAAGTTTTATCACTAAGCAATTTAGTCCAGTGTAAATTGCCAGAAGTTGCCATGTTTATGTAAAATACACCAAAAACATATTGCTACAGAAAATATCATTCAGAAGCCACTGTCCCTCCCCACTATGCCTCTCCTCTGTGATGGCATCTTATTCACAACTGGTGTGTTTAACTACAAGACTGCTCATAATCCCTTTATGCAGTAATTCTTCCCAACAGATGTCTCAGAATGCTGTCAATGTGCCCAGAGCAACCCGTTCAGGCTGGGGTTGGCCTCAGTGTAGACCAAGGGTCTTCTTTACCAACCTGGGACACATTCTTACTGCACACCACAGGCACATAACAGCACAACACATATTGTATAAGCACAATTAGGTCTCCTGTTCTCATTGACCTTAAAAATTCATGTTTAAATTTTTTGTACAAAAAAATGTTTTCAATTAATTTGCATTTGCTATATTCCAATGGCCAATCCTAGTATTAGAAGGTTTCCCTGCCCAAGGTAGAAGGCTGCTGCCATTACTATGTATTGGTGTGGTTGTGTTACAGTTAAGGACTGGACCATCAAATCCATCTACCCTAAGAAAGCACCTTTCTGTCTAGGTTATTCTCTCATTCTTTCTTATAAGTTTATATTAAATGTCAACAAGGATAGGCTTACATATTCTTCAATAAAAATATTGTTATCTGCTCCCACTCACCGCTAAGTCTATCAGACTGTCATTTGTTTGATCCTAAGCACTGACCACATTGTTATATTATGATGTCTGAGGTTTTCTCACTAAACAAAATATGAGCTCCCCAAAGAAAGAAACTTTGCCTCTGTGTAGTCCTACAAGATCCTGAATGAATGAATTATGCATCTGAAGTCTGGGCAGATCTGTCAGATAAAGATAAATTCTTTTTCTTTCAGCTTGGGTACTCCACTTTGAAAATGCTAGAATGCCCATCCCAAATGTCCTTGGAGAAGTTGGAGTCAGGTTCCAGGTGAGTTTCTAGTCACAGTCCTGTGTACTGTGCAGTTTTTCCATTGTGACATATATGTACCCACTTTGCATTCTGTTTTTGCTTGGTCAATAGGCATGCATGGCTCTCTGTTGGAAAATTGGCAATGTGGAGCCTGGAAACTTGCCTTCCTCCCAGAAGACAGAATCTGTGCTGGGTTGGGAATCTTCTTTATCTGTGAGACTTCCTCTTTTGCCTTGAGTAAGGGATGAAATTCTCCTTCCCAGTGGTTGTAAGAGAAAGTCCAGTGGGTTCCTTCACTAACTGTACCAGGTCTTTAGGTTCAGAAATTGTGGAAAAAAGATGAGACCCAGAGAAATTCAAACCAGAAGGCTTTATTGGAGATTTGGCCTGAGAAGAAAGAATAGAGCTGCATTTCTGACTGAGAGAGTGCCAGACTGTCCTTGGATGAAGGGACCAGTTTTTATTTCTGAGTATTTGTTGTTTTTCTTGTGCCAGACTAGCTCAGACTATTCTCTGGGTTCTGTTCTTAATCTTCCTTCATGCTCCATTGTTCAGTGTAGTTTCTCTTGTGCTGGACTAGCTCATATGTGGGTAAGCAGCACGGAGTCAAGTCCCAGACTCTGAGAGTTGCATGGAAGCAGGCTTGTGGTGAGAAGCTTGCAAACTTGTTTATTGTGGGAACAGCTATACATTTTACAGGTTTTTTGTTCAGTCACAATATGCCCCAGGGAATCAGACCACCAAATTCCTATAATGGGTTCCCTTGTTAACATTGAGTCAATTTGTGGCATTTGTGTACTTTCCTAGGTGGCCGAAGAATGCTCCTCCCTGTAAGTTTTCCTTATACACTTGAGATGTTCACTGCTGCCAGCCAAGAAGTAGGATTTCTCCCAACATGTATTTGTTGCAGGACAGTGTTAGTCTTAGACTTTTATTGGTTTAGGGCATAGTTGCAAACTGTGTTTTGTTTTTTTTGTTTGTTTTGTTTTGTTTTGTTTTGTTTTTTTGACCTTTGCAAACATTAGGGCTTTGAGAATCAATCAGTCATCTTGGAGCCTGGACTCTGCTAAATTCCTTCTGCTGGCACAGAATCCTGTGCGTACATTTTATCCTGTCAAGGATGAATTGCTACAGTTATATAAAAAGTAGTTGAGTTGAAGAAAAGAAAGCACTTAAGTAACAAATGAAAGTGAAAACTTGCTTTTAGCCTGATGCAATGTCATGACAGATTATTTTATCTAGCTTATCCCTGGAGACTGTATGATAAGGCATTCTGGTTTTGATAAATACTTGGCTTTGTTCTGTTATTGTTGTGTTGTTTTATTAGAGATTGAACTTGAGGCATTATACCATTGAGCAACGTCTCTAGTTCTTGTTATTTTTAAGTCTCTTGCAAAATTATCCAGGCTGGCCTCAAATGTGTGATCCTCCCTCATTAACCTGTTGATTCCCTGGGGTTCCAGGTAGGTGCCACCACACCCAGCTAATATACCTTGATTTTTAGGTCAGTAAAATTGAGAAGATAAGTGGGTAGTAAAGAACACACATATCTTCCTTTTAATGGTAACAGTGAGTTACAGATGCAGAGCAGAAAAAAAGCATATCATACTCTTAATTGCTGGCAGAAAGTTCAATTTTGGGGGGTACATTTTACTTTTTTCACATAGGATCCCTGACTGTCTCACTGAGGGGTTGTCATGATCAAGCTGTCAGTAACATAGACTAAATATGCTTGTTTCATTCACAGTGTCAGCATTTATTTATTAATAATAAATTCACATGATGCAACACTTTAATTTCTGTTGGTTTTCCAAACACTCATAGGTCATCATGAGTCACCTAAGGTCACCATGATAGTTCTAAGCTGGAAAAACAGTTCATTTACTTCAGTTTTGATTTCAAATATTGTGACACTCTAATCACACCTCACTTTTCACACAGTGATTATTTATATCACAGAAAAACTAAGAAATGTTTAGAATGACTGCAGAGTTACAGACTGTACAGGTCAGGAGCACAGGCAGAGATCTGAGCACAGAGTCACAGTCACCATAGTGGTCAACTGAGTATTTTAAAAAAACAATTCTGCAGAGTTTTCAAAGCAGAGAATCCAAATGGGTGGCAGTTTCAGTGTCAGAGTGACAGCTCAAGTGCCAACTTGGAGTGTGCTCTGTGTGATCATCATGGGCATGGTGAAACCTGAGGATTGAGATTCAGAACACTGTGGTAGTTTTCCTATGCAGAGCTCATGGTGAGTGATTGGGTAATGAGTTCAGGGTGCTGACCTGTCAATTCTCAGGGGTTTCCTTTTATGGGTGTTAGGTGAGGGGGTTGCATGTGGTGAGGTTGATAAGATTCTGTGTCTGGTGTTCCTTTTATGATTTGGAATGTCCACATGTGTTCAGGTACTACTTGATTTATTTTGGTAAGTCAATGCATATAAATTATTTATCCATTGTATCTGATGGTTTTAGGCACATGGTGGTGATTTAATGAAACAGGCAAAGTGTGGAATCATTCTATCTTGGCACTTTTACTCAAAATGAAGTAGCTATGGCAAATTACTTTTCTACAAGATGGAGTAATTGAGTTGAGGCACAGCCTGAAAACTGCTGTTCCATACACCATGATATGTGTAGAAGTCTCAAAGAAGGTTGTGCCCTGGTGCTCAAAACCTAAGATGCACAATCCAGGGACTTGAGTTCCTGCCCTAATTGTTTATGGAATCATATTCTATGTTTTTATTGAGATGATTCACATAATATAAATTTATCATTTTAAAATATATTTATGAATGTCTTTAATATATTTACCATGAGGCATAATTATTAATTCTTTTGAGGATGGAACATTTATGACAAAGTCAAGAGATGCAAATGTTCCAGTGCAGAAGGAGGGTACAGAGGACATCAAACAGGACAAGGCACAAACAGACAAAACCTTGGGAGCTCCCAACCCCATGCACATAGCTGTGACAGTTTGGTCTCCTCCCAGATCTATGTACATTTGAGGAAAAGCAGGTAGGCAGGGATCTGCTCAGGCCTGCCTCTGAGAGGTGCTCTGTTGACCTCTCAGGTTGAGGTAGGATTCCTGTGCTTCTAGATGCCTCTGTCACTGTCCTGACTTTACCTCAGCTGCCAGTGGAGAAGGCAGTTAGGGGACTGTTTTCCTTTGGCAGAACCTGGGGTATGTGCTTGTTTGAGGGCAACCTCATCACTGCCTCTCCACTCTGGGTTCCTAAGTAAGGCTTCACCCACCACCTTTCTGGCTAGTAGAGGTCCTGGAAAAGGGTAGGGACAGCAGTGGGTGAATCACCTCACATTACTAAAGGCACATATGGACTTTCCAGGGCTGGAATCCCCTATGCCTGAATCTTCTTTTCCACAAGATAAATGAGACAAAGGTCACACATACAGGAAAAATGCAGCAGAACTATCTAGGCTTTTACACTGTATGTGAAGATGAGGGAGATGCCTTTTTTGATGCCCACTTGCTCCTCAAATCCAGGGCACAAACTGCACTTGTGAAAGTCAGTGTTTTCATAATTCCCTGAACATTCAGCAATGGGGGCTGGGTAGGGGCAGGACAACAGCAAAGATGGGTAGGGAAAAATGGTGGACCTAACACACAGCCAGGTAGAGCTATGTCTAAAGATTTGGTGGCTGGTGGGGTCCCCCAACACCCCATATGCCTTGAGAAGCACATGGAGAAATGGGATAGGGTTTTACCTAGTCTCCATGTGGCCTCTTGAGTTCACCTCCAGGTAATCCCCAAAATGCAGAGCAAATTACACAAGACACCCTAAAACTGAACAACACAAAGAGAGTTCCCCCACCCCCATGTCATTTAAATTAATCTGGTTGGCCCATAGAAAACAAGTATGTATATTTTGTTTTTCCTATGTACACATATATAGATTTATTTATGGAGCCCACTTCTCACCTCTATGGTGGGAGGAGCTGGGGATGCTAGAAGAGGTGAAAATAAAGGGCTCAGAGAAAGTGAAAGGAGTGGAGAGGTGGCTGCAAAGAAGGGAAACGATCGCTTTCTCTCATTTGGGAAGCACAGGGGCTCCTTTGACATTCTTCCTCTGTGATGGATGTGTGTAGGCAGTTTGAGTCACCCCAGTTGACAGCTCTGGTGGTCTCATTGGCTGTTGAAGGGGGAGTGAGGGAGGTAGGGTGGGCTGCAGGAGTGGGAGTTAGGGGAACTGGGAGAGCCATGAGAAGGAGTGGCAGGGCTGCATAGGGAGGAGAAAGTGTTCGGCAATGTGTCAGAGCTAGGAGCCTTCTTGTTGACTAACTTACATTCTGATGCCCCACTGATGTTGATGCCCTTGGAAGGAGTAGGCACTTTGGGCAAGATGAATTGCTCACAGGCTTCTGGACATGGTGCTTGAGAGGGAGAGAGCCAATCAGTTGCCAGTGATAGATGTAGGCAGTGTCCGTGAGGGTGTAGTATCCTTCAGGTGATTGTTCTCTTAAAGAACCTCCACCTTGTATTTTCTGGGTACATTCATTTTCTTGCAAATGAACTTGGTGATGTGCATAATAGTCATGGCAGCTGGTCATCAAAGGAAGGACACCCCTGTCTTCTCCTTGTCCCCATCTCCATTCCACAGGGTTCCTTCTTCTTCCTTACATCTTTGTAGCAATCCATGAAGAGGCTGGTAATCTAATCTTTGCTCAGTTTTGCCTTCTGCTTCAATATCTTGTCTAGGTCCTCACTGGAGCCATTGGGGACCTTTATGAGGAGGTGAACTGTGTAGAAATCCCATCACCATTTAATCTCACCATTAAAAATTCCAGGGACCAATTTATAGACAATGTCTTGGAGACTTTTTTTCCATCTGATACTAAGCAGCAGTCAGGATTTATGGAACTGTGTATCTCACATGGGGCAGTATTTGTTGGTCTGCAGGTAGCAATGGATGAATGTTTTGCAGAAAGAATGCAAGTACTCCATGATGGTGGTCACATGTATGTGTGCCCCACACAGAGGGCACACATACGGTTAGGTTAGGTTTCAGCTCCCTCATTTTTATCCATGTGGTGTCTTGTAAGAAGTATGATGTCAAGATTGGGACTGGGAGAACTGGGGACCTTCACTATTTAAGGTAGGATTGGGTGTATTTATGTGGCTGGTTCTCTCTGATGCTCTCAATGTTCACTAGGTACCCAGGTTTGGATTCCTGTAGGTCTCAGGGAGGGGAGGAGATGAAAGGGTGGGAAGGAAGAAGGGCGAAAGCCATGTCACTTGGTGGCCAGGGTGGGAGAAACCTATGCTAAGAAAAGAGTTTTTGAGAGCAGCTTGGGATGGTAAGGAGAAAGAGGAAACTAACCCTCAACACTTAAATACAGAATATTTTTATCACCTCAGTAAGAAATGTTATATCTTCCAGCCCCTTCTTACCTCCATCCTTTGGTATCTGCTACTTTGTGTTGCATGTGTATGGATTTTCCAGTTCTGAACATTTATGTAATTCATTATTATATGCAGTATGAAGTTTTTATGACCAGCTTCTTTCATATTGGGATTTTTTCAGGGTTTTACATTTCACAGTGTGAATCATGACTTTTTTTGACTGAATACTATTTTCTACAAATACACCAATTTTATTTATCCATTTATTAACTGGTGTGTGTTTACTTGTGTTGTTTCCACTTTGGGGCTATTGTATGCACACATGATATGATTATTCATCCTTAAGTTTTAGTGGGTTTTGTGTGTGTGTACAATGTGTTTTTGATTTAATTTTGTATATGTACAGAAATAGAATTTCTGGGTCATATGGTGACTTTGTTCACAATCCATTTTTTTTAGTCATACCAATCCTAGTGGTTATGGAGTCATTTCTTGTGGTGGATTTATTTTGTATTTCCCTAATGATTAATCATGTTTAGCATCCTTCCCACCAGCAAAGTATATTGGTAACAGGTGCTTTTTGGCCACAGTTTTTGTCTTTGAAGACATATTTTTTCAAATTTTTTGCACATTTCTAATTAGACTACTTATTTTTTCCCTCATTTCCACATTTTTATTGGTTCATACTCATATGCTCACACAAACTAATAACATAATTTGGGCAATATCACTTCCAATACTTATTTGTAAAGGTTAACTGGAGTCCAGCAATAAGGGTTAAGGGGAGAGCTAATAAAGAGGCAAGTACACAGAATGGTGAAGAGCAAGAAGTGGTTTTTGTTGAAAAGTCAGTCCACTCTTATTATCTATTCCAAGGTCTTATCAACGTATATTATGTTTCATAGCACAATTAGATTAGCAACTGAGCAGATTACAGAAATTTCTGGCTTCTCAGAGCCCACTAATACCAAAGGTTTTGTAATAAGATAATGTCTCCAGGCCTCAAGGACAGAGGTGTTGCAGAGCATTTCCAAATCATTCAGAGTTCCTTTTGTCTTAAGGAGTCTGCTCAACTCAAAAGACTTTTGCTCCTCTGTACATTGACTGACCTGAAATCCCTACAATTCCCTTTTTTGCTGCGTATGGTCTTTTGAATAGACATGATTGTTCTTCTGTTTAAAAAAGGTGGAGGAATAAGGCAAGGCAAACATTGACAAACACAAGCACAGCATAATAAGGCAAGTATCAGTAAAAATCCTCCAGTGAAAAGCTGTTTGATCCATTTGAAATTTGGCAGCCATGAGGTTAACCAATCTAATAAATCTCAACCACCATCATCTTGTAACTTTCTTTACTATCTCTTTAAGATAATCCAATTCCCTTTGAGTGGGTTTACTATTATCAGCTAAATTGAAAACACTTATCATTAAAATCTTGGCATCCTATATGATGTAACAGCAAATAATCCATAGCAGCCCTATTATCAAGAATAGCTTGATGATACAAACTTCAGAAGAATTACCAATTTCGGCTAAATATGAAGGCACCCCCAACAGGGATACAATAACAGAGAAATAACACAATAATAGCTTATTTGTAGAATTTTGGGTAAGTTTGGCAAACAGCAACAACCAAGTTTTCCAGAGTATATTCTAAACACATTTAGATGAGAAGATGTTGAGTAGATGTTGTTAAATTTTTATATCCCCCCCAAGTCACTAGATGATTCAAAGAAGAGGATCTCTTGAACATCTTTTTCTTATTGGAGGTTCCTTCTTTGATTCAGGGTCCTCTTCGTCCAAGGTCAAATAAAATTTGGGAATTGGATTGTGATGTTTTTGCTGTAAAAAGCACATTTTAAGTGTTTGATGTGTACATTCAACTAAGGTTCGTCCAGTAAGATTGTGAGGAATTCTATGGGTTACAACTATATTCCATTGATTAAAAAACTGAGCAAAGGCACTAGAAGTATAAGCAGGTGCATTTTCAGGTTTTAAATGATGAGGTTTACCCATGGTAGCAATGCAAAGGAGCACATGAGAGATACAGTCTGAGACCTTCTTTGAACAATGTGCATTGGTCCATATAAGGACTGAGGAGATATCCATGGTAACATGTGAAAAGGATTAGGGGTGGAAAGAATAAAAATGAGTTACATTCATCTGCCAAAGAGCATTAGAATGTAAATCTCAAGGGTTTATGGTTTTCCAAGTAGGGGAACAAAGTGTGCAATGAGAGCAATTATTAAAAATAAAATAGGCCACTTGAGAGGAAATCAAAAAGGTCTTTATTAATGAGTGAGTATTTTGATGAAAAAAATTGTGTGATTTTATAGCATCTGAAAAGACGATAAAGTAATTTTATAGAAGCATCAACATGAGCATTTTCTTCAGTGAGTGGTCCAGGAATCTTAGTGTGGCTACATATGTGAGCAAGAAATATGGAGCCGAATAATCCTGTAAAAGAGATTGAAGAGTGATAAACAGGGATAACAAATTAGAGTCCAAATGAGGTGACAAAATATCAGGAAATATGAGGCATCACTTTGACCATATACTGAGAACCTGTAATGATGTTTAAGGTAATGGAAAATATATGAAGAGCCAAAATAATTGCAGCTAATTCTGCTTACTGAGGAGAAGCTTGAGGCAATGTGTAATAATCAGTCCATTTTTTATTAGTGAATGTAGATATCACACCCCATTGTTTTCCTCTGTCTGTGTAGACAGTAATCCCACTGGAAAATAGAATGGAGAAGATTATAGAAAAAGGAGCATGAGAGACTTGACCCAAGAAGGAAAGACATTCATCTGGAGGTGTATGTAAAGCAATGGAAGCTAAAAAAAATCAGTTAAGACAGCTAGATAATATGAAGAAAATTGCAAATAGTGTAAATGTAAAGTCTTTCCATAAATAAGATAAAGTACATAAATAACTATTATTATAAGACATAAAATATGATTGTGATCATCTGAGAACAAATGAACATACATATCAGCATAAGGGAGAAGATTTTTTCCCAAAAATTGAGGAGAATATAACCATTCTATTGTATATGGGTTTTTATTATAACTGGCAACAACTGCATCAAAGGCATAAGGCTTTCCTGTAAGATTATTAGAGATAAAGGAACATTGAATGATGGGAGTCTGTCTATAAGAACTGTAGATAATTTCTCACTAGTGCAGTGAAGAGCTGGAGTCAGTGCAGAATTAAGTGGAAAAAACTGGTGGGATTATGTGTTTTTTTTTAACAACTGAGAAAAGGGCAACAACATATCAGTAGTTAAAGAAATATATCATCGAGCCCAAATTAAGTGTCTAAAAATTGTTGTAAATGAGCTAAGGAAAAGTTGGAAGGAAGAGTCAGTTTTGGAGTATGAGGAATGGAAAAACATTGGAGTATCTTATGTCATAAATAGTTAATAGGGAGTTGTTGAATTTTTTTCTGAGGCCAGATTGTAATAGAATGTTATAATTTAATTAAAGTATCTTTAAGTATTGACCCAGCAATCAAAATATCATCCATATAATGATAAACAAGAATACGTAGAAATAATTGTCAGAAAGACTGAAGAGCCTTATTTACTAAACGTGAGGCTATTTAACATATGGTGAGGAAGAACTTTCCACTTTTATTTATCAGCAGGCTTATGATGATTGAAAAAAGGAACTGTGAAGGCAATTTTTTCTCAATCATAAGGAAAGAGAGTAATAGTAAAAATACAGTTTTTAGGTGTATTACATATAAGGGAAGATCCTGAGGAATTATATTAGGGTTAGCCAATCCACATTGAAGTGGACCATAGGCTGTATACATTTATCAATTTCTTGTAAAATTTTTAACACTCTCCATTTTCCTTATGTTTTCTTTATGATAAAAATGGGTGTATTCCATGGGCAGGTAAGAGGTTCAATATGTCCCAACTGTAAGTATTCTTGAATGAAGGCCTCTGCAGCTACCACTTTCTCCCCCTTGAATGAGGGCCTCTGCAGCTACCACTTTCTCCCTAGACAATGGCCATTGTTCTACCCAGACATGAGTGGTGCCCTTCCATTTTAATGGTAAGGAGGTCAATTCCGCAGAGGCCCCTACAAAAAAGAGCAGCAACTCCATAGATATTTGTAATTTGTGTAAGATTTTTCTGCCCCAAATAGGAAAGGGAATTGCCATAATGTATGGTTGAATGAATAGTAACTTGCTGTGTGTTGGAAGGGTTGGAGCATTGCAACCATAGAGAGTTTTTAGACACCTATTCATTATTTCCTCCAATGCCCCAAACTGGGTGTCCACTTTGAGACAGGTATCTGTAACATCAGCACTGGTGTCCAAGAACCCTGCGATTGACTGTTCATTTAAACAAAAGGTTAATTTTGGTCTACTTTCAGTGATAGGTAACAATGCTCCAATAATAGTGGAACCACATCCTCCATTCCCTCTTTCATTTATGGATTGTTCAGCAGTAATATAAAGAGTGACAATTAATTGGGCTACTGAGTATCCTTTGGGGAGTTTTAAGGACATGTGAGACCAAAATTCAATGCATATTACACCACTATAATCAAAATTAATCACTCCAGGAATTATAAATTTTCCTTTGTTAGCACTGTGAGAGCAGGGCAAAACTGATTTTGAGTAGCAATTTTACAAACTTCCCAAGGGAAGTATTTGAGCATCCTCAGTAGTAATTAAATCTCTTTTTGTGCTCCCTCTAGTGTCATGAAAGGATTAGTGAATGGAACTTCTGTTTGAATTGGAAGTTTCTGTGAAGGAGATATCTGCATCTGCAGATGAAAAACCTTCCTCCTTCTTTGGCCCTGGGTCAGGAGTTCACCTGTAATTGTGTTTCCCAACATGACACTTTTAGATTTGCATTGATTAGCCCAATGAAATCCTTAGGACAGATTGGACATTTCTGATTGGGCCATTTTTGTGACCCTGTTTGTAATTTTACAGTCCTTTTGAAGACAGCCAGGTTTTTGAAAATTGTAACAAAGCTTATCAGGGGTTTTTAGAGCAGCAGCCAGTAAAGCCACTTTAGGAGTTTCAGTTCCATCTTGACATTCCTTCATTAAATTAGAAAGTGTAGTATCCACTTTGTGGTAGATTTCATTACTTCCTTACAATCTTGATTGCTATTTTCATAAGCTAGTTGTTTGGTCAGAATATTGACAGCCTCCAAATTGTCTACTTGTCTTTCAATAGCTTTACTCAATCAGTTAACAAAATTAATAAAAGTCTCCCCCGAGGCTTGTTGAATTACAGCAAAGGACTTGGAAGAATCCTGAGTGCCTGAGATCCCCCTCCATACTTTACAAATTAAGATTCTTATCTGGGCATTGGTGACTGCAGTCAACTGAGCTTGCTGTTGTAATGTCCCTCTTCACCCCAGGCCAAATAATTCATTATAATCAACATTTCCTAGAGCATTATTCTCAGTTTGAACACAGGTTAAATCATAGTATTCTTGTAAAAACACTATTTTGACCAGGAGAAGTAACCATCTTCAGCAATGCTTTCCAATCACTGGAACCAAGGCATAACCCATTCCCAGTCCCTCTATCATATTGAGTGAAATTACTATTAATTCCACTCTCCAACACCATCCTTCTTAATTTCTTAAACAAAGCAAAAGGCAATTGTTCATATTCTGACTGATTAGCACTATTTAATCTAATGAGGCAGACAGATAAGGTAGAAATTTCTCCCTCTGCAGTTGATTGCCTGAGACATTCAGATAATTGAGACTGGACTAGGAGAGGGATAGGAGGGGGAGAAGTAGAAATGCAAGGAGATGACAGAAAAAACTTCTGTCTTAGAGACTACCAGAGAAGTTAGTGGTTCTGTCAAGGCTATTTTTGAGATAGGATCTCGACACAAATAGTAAGCATGTAACACAAGTATTAGGAGCCCTCAACTCCTCATGTAATTTTTTACCTATGTCTTTCCAATCTTGGGGTCATAAGGACTCACTCTTTCAATACCATGGACAGCAAGAATCTATTTCAGACAGCAAAGCAGCAAGATCAGCATTACTCACAGTATGTTTACCCTTACAAAGCAAATAAGACAGTTCAGCCCAATATCAATGTTAAATGTCAGATAGAATTCCCCATAGCCTACCAGTGGAATCAGTACCAGCCAATGAGTGATGCACATCAAAGCCTGTTCAAGGCAGTAAGGCAACCCCTTCTCCCATCAACACATCCATAGTGTACCTGTGCAGTGCCCCAGCTGTTAAGGTTAATTGGGGTCCATTTATAAGGGTTAAGGGGAAAACTAATAAAGAAGCAAGTGCACAGGATGGCGAAGAGCAAGAAGTGGTTCTTTTGGAAAAGTTAGTTCAATTTTATTACCTATTCCAGGGTCACATCATGTTACAAATGACATAATTTCATTCTTATTTATGTCTGGATAAAACTCCATTGTGTATATATAAACCACATTTTCTTTATCCATTCATCTGTTGATGGTTATCTAGTCCCATTCCATCATTTGGCTACTATAAATTGAGCTGCTAGAAACATGAGTATGTATGCATTCAGTATAGTATAACATTAATTCTCTAGGATAAATTCTGAGGAATGGTATAGCTGGGTAATTTAGTGGTTACTTATTTTTTGGTGTAAAAAGTTTTTTTAATTCTTTATATACTCTAGATATTCATCATCTTCAAAGACTAGCTAGCAGAGAATTTTTCCCATTCATTTTTTCTTCACAATTTTAATTGCTTCCTTTATTGTAAAAAAAACTTTTTAATTTGATGCAATCCAATGTATTAACTATTTGGTATTATTTCCTGACCTGAGTTGCTTAATTTCTGGTGAGATTTCTAGGTCTTTGGTCTATTTTGAGTTGATTTTTGTACAGGGTGAGAGATAAGGGTCTTGATTCATCCTTCTACATATAAATAACCAACTTTGACAACACCATTTGTTAAAAAGACTATTTTCTCTAACAAATGTTTTTGTCACTTTTGTGAAGGACTGGCTAACTGTAGATATGTAAAATTGTCTCTTTAGCTTCTGGGTTCTACCATTGGTCTATGTGTTGTTTTTATGTCACTATCATGCAGTTTTTGTTACCCCTGTAGGGTTATTTGAAGTTAGGTGTGGTGATACCTCCAGTATTGCTTTTTGGCCTTTGAATTACTTCTAGTATTATGGACTTTTCATTTTTCAAATAAATTTAGTTCTGTGAAGAATGTCACTGGTATTTTGATTGGAATTGCATTGAATCTGTATATTGCTTTTGTATATCTGGCCATTTTAACAATATTAACTCCATCTATCCATGAGTATGCAAGTTTTTCCTGTCTTATGAGGTTTTCTTCTTGAGTGTCAATAGTTTTTATTGCAGAGGTCTTTCACTTCTGGGGTTAAATGTATTTATCTAGGGTTTGTTTATAAACTATTATGAATAAAATTGTTTCTGATTTCTCAGATTAATTTTTAGTGTGTGGGAAAGCTATTATTTTTTTAGGCTAATTTTATGAACTGCTCATTTTCTGGATTTATTAGTTCTATCATTTGCTTCATGTAGTTTTATGGATCATCTAGGTAAAGAATCATATTGTCTGCAGTGATAATTTGACTTCTTTCTTTTATTTTGTTCTCTTGCTCTTCAATTGCTCTGGTGAATTTTCTACAGAGAATTTTCTAGAAATTCCTAGAGAGAAAAAAGGCAGGAAAAATTAATTCTCATGCCTGGTTAAAGAGGCTATTTTCATCCCATGCCCTGAGACACAGAAAATCTGAAAGTTGGGAGTCAGGCAATGGGACTCTCAGCTTTTCCTAAGGCCTTCTGGGAGAGGGAGGGAAGGTGGGTTGATGATTCTATTTCTAGCAGTGGTGTTTGACTCAGACACTGGTGTGACTGAACCAAGTCTTTGTCTTTTCCCTGATCAGTTGTGGATTTTTAACTAATGAAAACTGAGTATCCCTTTGGGATAAAAATGAGCTTTGTTACAAGATCTGAATGTAACATCACCTTTCAAATATTTCTTAATTATCATTCAGCTGGTGATTTTTCTACCTTTTTTTTTTTTTTTTTTTTTGGTGCTCAGGATTGAACCCAGGGCCTTGTGCTTGCAAGGCAAGCACTGTACCAACTAAGCTATCTCCCCAGCCACGATTTTTCTACCATTTCTAAGTGAAAAAATTTACCCACATTCTCTAAGAAAGAGTGATATGTTTAAATATAGCAATAAATTCCAGTTTTTAAGGTGTTTGAGCATCTTTTTTCTGACTTTCCTGTTAATAAAACATCTATGTTCAGTGACTCTTATTTTCTCTTCTGTATCCTTTGGTGGTTTTCCAAACCAGATATCAAAATATTCATAAAAGACCATATATTCTCATTATGAAAGAAATCACTGGTTCCCAGGATAAGGCTCTTTGGTTTCAGAATTTCAGAGCTTGTTTCAGTCAACTGATGTTAGTATGCAAAACAAGTGGTTTTTGGAAATGTCCACTTGGGGGCGATGCTTCCTCTGAAAATAGAACTAGATCAGAAACATTGTGACATTTTTGGGCCATTGTACATCAGCAGAACTGGCTGAAAATGCAGTCATGTGTGATGTGTGCTTATGCCTTCTGAAATCATTTCTGTGTCCTTATCTTGAAATAAGCTGTCAGGGCTCCAGTAAGACTCCACCTGGTGACAACAGGGCAGAGCAGGGCAAGATGGAAGGAGGATGATAGCTTGTAAAAAATATGGTAAATGAAGGAAAACGGTAAAGGCCTGGGAAAAAGTGGGAGAGCAGAAAAGCTTGTTGAGGGTGTGAGTATATCTGACCACCAGTAAAGCAAATTTCTTTTTTTTAATAATGTATTTTTTTTATTGTAAACAAATGGGATACATATTGTTTCTCTGTTTGTACATGGCGTAAAGGCATACCATTTGTGTAATCATAAATTTACATACAGTAATGTTGTTTGATTCATTCTGTTATTTTTTCCCTTCCCCCCACACCTCCCACCCCTCTTTTCCCTCTATACAGTCCTTCCTTCCCCCATACTTGCCCCCCTCCCTAACCCTAACTCTAACACTAACACTAACACTACCCTACCCCATTATATGTCATCATCCACTTATTAGCGATATCATTAGTCCTTTGGCTTTTTGAGATTGGCTGATCTCACTTAGCATGATATTCTCCAATTTCATCCATTTGCCTGCAAATGCCATAATTTTATCATTCTTTCTGGCTGAGTAATATTCCATTGTATATATATACCACAATTTCTTTATCCATTCATCAATTGAAGGACATCTAGGTTGGTTCCACAGTCTGGCTATTGTGAATTGAGCAGCTATGAACATTGATGTGGCTGAATCTCTGTAGTATGCTGATTTTAAGTCCTTTGGGTATAGGCCAAGAGGTGGGATAGTGGGGTCAAATGGTGGTTCCATTCCAAGTTTTCAAAGAAATCTCCACACTGCTTTCCAGAGTGGCTGCACTAATTTGCAGCCCCACCAGCAATGTATGAGTGTACCTTTGTCCCCACATCCTCGCGAACGCCTGTTGTTGCTTGAATTCTTGATAATCGCCATTCTAATTGGGGTGAGATGGAATGTTAAGTTGGTTTTGATTTGCATTTCTCTTATTACTAGAGATGGTGAACATTTTTCCATATGTTTGTTGATTGCTTGTAGATCTTCTTCTGTGAAGAGTCTATTCATTTCCTTAGCCAATTTGTCAACTGGATTATTTGTATTATTAGAGTAGGGTTTTTTGAGTTCTTTATAGATTCTGGAGATTAGCGCTCTATCTGAAGTATGATTGGCAAAGATATTCTCCCACTCTGTAGGCTCTTTCTTCGCGTTGCTGATAGTTTCCTTTGCTGAGAGAAAACTTTTTAGTTTGAATCTATCCCAGTTATTGATTCTTGCTTTTATTTCTTGTGCTATGGGAGTCCTGTTAAGGAAGTCTGGTCCTAAGCCCACATGTTGAAGATCTGGACCTACTTTTTCTTCTATAATCTGCAGGGTCTCTGGTCTGATTCTGAGGTCATTAATCCATTTTGAGTTTAGTTTCATGCATGGTGAGAGATATGGGTTTAGTTTCATTCTGTTGCATATAGATTTCCAATTCTCCCAGCAACATTTGTTGAAGAGGCTATCTTTTCTGCATTGCATATTTTTGGCACCTTTGTCTAGTATGAGAAAATTGTATTTATTTGGGTTTGTGTCCTTGTCCTCTATTCTGTACCATTGATCTACCTTTCTATTTTGGTACCAATACCATGCCGTTTTTGTTACTATTGCTTTGTAATAGCGTTGAAGATCTGGTATTGCAATACCCCCTGTTTCACTCTTCCTGCTAAGGATTGCTTTAGCTATTCTTGGTTTCTTATTCTTCCAGATGAATTTCATAATTGCTTGCTCTATTTCTGTAAGGTACATCATTGGGATTTTAATTGGAATTGCATTGAATTTGTATAGCACTTTAAGTAGTATGACCATTTTGACAATATTAATTCTTCCTATCCATGAACATGGAAGATCTTTCCATCTTCTAAGGTGTTCTTTAATTTCTTTCTTTAGTGTCCTGTAGTTCTCATTGTAGAGGTCTTTCATCTCTTTTGTGAGATTGATTCCCAAGTATTTTATTTTTTTCGAGGCTATTGTGAATGGGATAGTTTTCCAAATTTCTCTTTCTGAAGATTCATCACTTATATATAAAAATGCGTTGGATTTATGAGCATTGATCTTGTATCCCGCTACTTTACTGAATTCACTTATGAGTTCTAAGAGTTTTCTGGTGGAATTTTCAGGTTCCTCTAAATATATAATCATGTCATCAGCGAACAGGGATAGTTTGAGTTCTTCTTTTCCAATTCGTATCCCTTTAATTTCTTTGGTTTGTCTAATTGCTCAGCTAGAGTCTCAAGAACGATGTTGAACAGAAGTGGTGAAAGAGGGCATCCCTGCCTTGTTCCAGATTTTAGGGAGAATGCTTTAAGTTTTTCAATATTTAGAATGATATTAGCCATGGGCTTAGCAAAATGGCCTTTAGAATGTTAAGGAATGTTCCCACTATCCCTATTTTTTCTAGTGTTTTGAGCAAGAAGGGGTGCTGTATTTTATCAAATGCTTTTTCTCCATCTATTGAAATAATCATGTGATTCTTGACTTTAAGTCTATTGATATGATGAATGACATTTATTGATTTCCAGATGTTGAACCAACCTTCCATCCCTGGGATGAAACCCACTTGATCATGGTGCACTATCTTTTTAATATGTTTTTGTATGTGATTTGCTAAAGTTTTGTTGAGAATTTTTGCGTCAATGTTCATTAAGGATATTGGTCTGAAATTTACTTCCCTTGATGAGTCTCTGTCTGGTTTAGGTATCAGTGTGATATTGGCTTCATAGAATGAGTTTGGGAGGGTTCCCTCCTCTTCTATTTTATGGAATAATTTGAGAAGTATTGGAATGAGCTCTTCTATAAAGGTTTTGTAGAACTCGGCTGAGAACCCATCTGGTCCTGGACTTTTCTTTGTTGGTAGGCTTTTGATGACTTCTTCTATTTCAGTACTTGAAATTGGTCTATTTAAATTGTGTATGTCCTCCTCATTCAGTTTAGGCAATTTGTATGTCTCTAAAAACCTGTTGATGTCTTCGAAATTTTCTATTTTGTTGGAGTATAGATTTTCAAAATAGCTTCTAATTATGTTTTGTATTTCAATTGTGTCTGTTGTGATATTTCCTTGTTCATTACAAATTTTAGTGATTTGGGTTTTCTTTCGTCTTCTCTTTGTTCGTATGGCTAAAGGTTTATCAATTTTGTTTATTTTTTCGAAGAACCAACTATTTATTTTGTCAATTTTTTGTATTGTTTCTTTTCTTTCAATTTCATTGATTTCAGATCTGAGTTTAACTATTTCCTGTCTTGTACTACTTTTGGTGCTGGTCTGTTCTTCTTTTTCTAGGGCTTTGAGCTGTAGTGTTAGGTCGTTTATTTGTTGAGTTTTACTTGTTTTATTAAATGCGCTCCATGAAATAAATTTCCCTCTAAGTACTGCTTTCATAGTGTCCCAGAGATTTTGATATGATGTTTCTTTGTTCTCATTTACCTCTAAGAATTTTTTAATTTCCTTTCTAATATCTTCTGTTATCCATTCATCATATAATAGCATATTGTTTAATCTCCAGATGTTGGAATAGTTTCTGTGTTTTACTCTTTCATTTATTTCTAACTTCAATCCATTATGATCTGATAGAATACAAGGCAGTGTCTCTATCTTCTTGTATTTGCTAACATTAGCTTTGTGGCATAATATATGGTCTATTTTGGAGAAGGATCCATGTGCTGGTGAGAAGAAAGTGTATTTGCTCTTGGTTGGATGGTATATTCTATAAATGTCCGTTAAGTCTAAATTATTGATTGTGTTATTGAGATCTATGGTTTCTTTGTTCAATTTTTGTCTGGAAGATCTGTCCAGTGGTGAGAGAGGCGTGTTAAAATCACCTAGTATTATTGTGTTATGGTCTATTTGGTTTTTGAAATTGAGAAGGATTTGTTTGACGTACGTGGAAGAGCCACTGTTTGGGGCATAGATGTTTATGATTGTTATATCTTGCTGATTTATGATTCTCTTACACAGTATGAAATGACCTTCTTTATCCCTTCTGACTAACTTTGTCTTGAAGTCCACATTATCTGAAATGAGGATGGATACTCCAGCTTTTTTGCTGAGTCCATGTGCATGGTATGTTTTTCCCCATCCTTTCACCTTTAGTATATGGGTATCTTTTTCTATGAGGTGAGTCTCTTGTAGGTAACATATTGTTGGATCCTTCTTTTTAATCCAATCTGCCAGTCTATGTCTTTTGATTGACGAATTCAGGCCATTATCATTCAGGGTTATTATTGAGATATGATTTGGTTCCCTGGTCATATGGTTCATTTTTAAATTTTATTTATTTATTTATTTGACACAACTTGGTTCCTCCTTTATTTGACAATTCCTTTAGGATAATTCCTCCTTTTGCTGATTTGCTTCTTTGTTTTTCATCTCTTCCTCATGGAATATTTTGCTGAGAATGTTCTGTAATGCTGGCTTTCTGTTTGTAAATTCTTTTAGCTTTTGTTTATCATGGAAGGATTTTATTTCATCGTCAAATTTGAAGGTAAGTTTTGCTGGGTATAAGATTCTTGGTTGGCATCCATTTTCTTTCAGGGCTTGAAAAATGTTTTTTCAGGCCCTTCTAGCTTTTAGGGTCTGGATTGAAAAATCTGCTGATATCCATATTGGTTTCCCCCTGAATGTAATTTGATTCTTTTCTCTCACAGCCTTTAAAATTCTGTCTTTAGTTTGTATGTTAGGTATTTTCATTATAATGTGCCTTGGTGTGGGTCTGTTGTAATTTTGTGTATTTGGAGTCCTATAAGCCTCTTGAACTTGATTTTCCATTTCATTCTTCAGATTTGGGAAATTTTCTGATATTATTTCATTGAATAGATTGTTCATTCCTTTGGTTTCTTTCTCTAGACCTTCCTCAATCCCAATAATTCTTAAATTTGGCCTTTTCATCATATCCCATAGTTCTTGTAGATTCTGTTCATGATTTCTTACCATTTTCTCTGTTTGTTCAACTTTGTTTTCAAGGTTAAATATTTTGTCTTCAATGTCTGAGGTTCTGTCTTCCAGGTATTCTATCCTACTGGATATGCTTTCTATGGAGTTCTTAATTTGGTTTATTGTTTCCTTCATTTCAAGGATTTCTGTTTGTTTTTTTTTCAATATCTCTAACTCTTTATTGAAATGATCTTTTGCTTCCTGTATTTGCTCTTTTAACTGTCGATTGGTGCAATCATTCAATGCCTGCATTTGCTCTTTTATCTCATCGCTTGCTTCCCTGATCATTTTAATTATGTACATTCTGAACTCCTTTTCTGTCATTTCTTCTGCCATGCTGTCATTGGGTTTTATTGATGTAACATCTAGATTTGTTTGCGACATTTTCTTTCCTTTTTTTCTCATATTATTCAGGTATCAGTGGACCATTGAGTTATTGCAGATTTCCTCTATTGACTTACAATGTCCTTGACGATTTCTATATATATCCCCTCTTACCCTTCAGTAGGCTGAGGTCTTAAAGGAAGTTTATAATGTGGTGTGCCACAAAGAAGCTGCCTCTCTAGGAGTGGTGGCCTTCAGGTGGGGTATATTCCCTGCTAGTGGGCAGAGGTGCCTCCACTTGTTGACCAATGGTCGTCTAAAGGGGAACTAGGCTGCGGGCTGAGGCAAGGCCTGTTTGGGCCTGTGTCTCTGGTTTTACCATCCTTGTGGGGAAACCTCACCTGCAAGGGAAGACTCACCCAGTGAGGAGGTCTCGCTGGTCAGTTCCCCTCCTAGAGGTTCCCCTCAATTTACAGCTACCACCTGGGCTGGGCTGCCTTCCTCTGTAAAGTTCCCAGGGGCCCGACCCTACCTCCCGGGCCTGGAAGCCTCACCCTTCACAGATGAATCTCCTTAGGCTGCCCCTCCTCAGAGAATCTGCCCGCAGGCCTGGAACCTTCGCTCCGCCCTAAGTGTGTCTCTGTGTGGCTCTTCCACCTAGAAGCCTCCTAGATCCTGGGACCCTGTTCTGCACCTAATCTCCTGGCTATGCGGCCCCTCCTCTGAGCAGCCACCTGGGGCCCCCGTACAATTGCTCTGCATCCCAGAGACCCGCCGCATGCCTCTTCCTCCAGACAGCTGCCCAGTATTCCGGTGCACTCACTAGGAGTCCGAGCAAATCACTGTGTGCCTCCTCCTCCCGGCAACCGCCCGTAGCCCTGGGCAATCACTCTGAGTCGAAGTGACCTTCCCTGTTCCTCCTCCTCCTCCAGGTAACCGCCCCGGGTGTTCAGGAGCTGTCGTTCTGAGTGGCTTTGAATCCACGTGACCCTCTGCACGCCTCCTCTGGGCAGCCCCCTGGACCTCTGGTGCGACCACTTGAGACCAAGCGACCCACCACGCTCCTCCTCCAGGCAGTCCCCCTGTGTTCAGGAGCAGTCACTTTAAGTCCAAACAACTCACCACTGGCCTTCTCCTCTGAGCAGCTGCCTGGAGCTGTAATGCAGTCACTGTGAGTCCAAATGACCTGCCGTGTTCCTCCTCCTCCTCCTACTCCTCCGGGCAGGCCCCGGTGTTCAGAAGTGGTCTGAGTCCAAACAGCTCGCCACGCCACTTCTCCTCTGGCAACCGCCTGTAGCTCTGGTGTAGTCACTCCGAATCCAAGCGGCCACACTCCTCCTCCTCCTCCTTAGGGCAGGAGTGTTCAGAAGTGGTCACTCTGAGTCCAAACAGCTCTCCTCGCCGCTCCTCCCCTGGGCAGGCACTGGAGCCCCTGTGGTTGCTCCGAGTCCCAGTGCTGTGCTTAGCGGCCTCCTCTCCGATGCTCCCAGTTGTCCGAGTTCACTGCTCCAGCGGGGGGAGGGGCGTCTCACCGGCAGCTCTACTTCACAAAGTTCCCTGCATTCCGGGACTACTGCCCCATCCGGGATGCTTCCTCAATGGGAGAGACTCACCCGGCTGCTTTGAGTTGGTCCCAAGTCTCTCAATATCTCCTCTTTTGACTCCTGAGTCCTGGAGCAACATGAAATGCAGCCACCCTCTAGGCCGCCATCTTAAAACCCACAAGACCAGTAAAGCAAATTTCAAGGGACTATTAGGCTTCCATCCAAAATTCCAGGGAGGAGTTATTGATAGGCCTTGAGGAATAAGCCCTGTGAAGAGAGTCATGGTCAAACATGAACACTATGAAGATATCACCAGACTCACCTGAGGATGCTGAGTCAATCATAGCTAAAGCAGTAGGGATACAAATGAGGGTCAAGGTGAATGCAAACAATATTCAAACCATGTTGACTAGTATACCTTGTCAACTTGATCACACTGTCCCTCCATTCTTCTTGGGGAGCTGTACTTTAGAAATATTCTTTTCCATAACCCTTCAATGAGGAAGAACAAAAAGGGGAATCTTGGGTTGACAAAATGTCACACAAAAGAGAGCCACAAACTTGGTGTTGGTGTGACACATGGAATTACATTTATTCTATTTGGGACACCACCAAGCCCTCAGCTGGGAGGATCACAAGTTCAAGACCAGACTGAGGGATAAAGTGAGAGACCCTGTCCCAAGAGAAAATGATAAGCCCTCCCTGCTTGGTGGTGTGTGGGTGTCATTGCAGTAGCTTGGGTGGCTGAGGCCGGAAGGAGGATTGAGAGTTCAGAGTCACTGTCAGCCACTAAGTGAGGGCCTGCCTGAGAATAAAAGGAAACAGTGGCTCTGGATGTGGCTCCATGGTTAAGCACCCCTGGGTTCCATCACCCTGGTGCCAATGAATGAATGAATGAATGAATGAATGAATGAATAAATAAACAAATGTGTGGATGCAGCTCAGGCATAGATCACCCCCAGGTTTCATCCCCAGTATTGAAAAAAAAAAGTTTGTTTATGTATGTATGTATTTGTGTATTTATATATCAAATACTATTATACATATATATGTATTTGTGTATGTATGTGTGTGTATTCTTTTTTTTTCTTTTTACATATTTACATTTATATGTGAGAGAAGTCATTCACTCACCCACAGAATGTACCAAATTCCCTGATAGTCAAAGGTCAAAACTCACCTTTGCTGCAGATACACACAAGCTACATTTCTCTCCTGCCAGCCCGTCTAAATGAGAGAGGCAGAAGACAAATAGATGTAGACTTTTGACATGTGCCTGACCAGATTCCGTGGGTGGGTCAGGAGTTGTCACTTGTTCCTGCTCAGTCAGGGTCTGAAGTTCCCCCAGTGATAGTGGCCTCTTAGAGGAGCAGAGTGCTTTTTCACATTTCCTGGTCACCCACACCCCTTTCCTTTCCTTTTCTACGTTTGGGTACAAAATCCAGGGACTCACATGTGCTTGCTGATCCCTCCACCACACCCCATGCTCACCCCCATCCCCAAACACTGCAGTGAAGCCTTAGCTTTATATTTACTGTCCTCTGGCCTGCCTCTGAAATGTCCCTCATTTGTGTCTTTGAAATGAAATGTAATTGAACTGTTTAAGATTTATGCATCCTAGGCTCTGGCCTAACTCTGGGTACTGTACTAAGACTCCTCTCCTCTGCCCCCTCCCCACAAAAAAAAGTGAAAAAACATAGCAGACAAAGTCATGGAGAAAAGCAGGAAAGGAAACTGTAAGCGATTTGGCCATAATGAGAAGGAAGAGCAAGCTCAAGCATCTTGGCGTGGTGTTCCTGTGTTGTTGGTGGTGGTAACTTCAGGTTTGAGTTGAGCGAGGATTGAGGCTCCAGCATTTTCAGATTGAGTGGATGCAGATGATGGTCATCTGATGGATTTTCCTGGATTGTCATCTGTATTGGATGTTTCCATAAACTTTATAAGTCTCCTGTCTGATAATGGGCTCTGGCAGGGAGGGTATTAGGCCCTGTACCACCTCTCTTCATGAGAGTGGGTGGTGGGTGAGTGGGTGTCATTAATGATTCCTGAAACCTATGGGAAAACTGAGCTAGCTGAATGGGGGATTGGCTGCCATCCAGGTGCTCTGCCACTGGCCTGCCCTCCCTCCCTCCCTCCCTCCCTCCCTGCTGTGCCCAGGGTAGGACACTGGCATTTGCAGAATTTTCTGCTCTATCTGGGGATGCACACTAGGAGATGTCTTAACCGAGTAGTGAGTCAGATCAGGGGAAAGAGTTGGCCTGACTATGTAGTTGGGGCGCATTCCCTTGGATCTCCATCCCCTATTCACAGGCAGAAGAGTGGAGAGGTTACAAGGTGAAGTGGTAGGAAGCCCACCCAGGAAGGACAGGCAGGCCTGGAATGTGTAGTCTCACTGCTCCTGAATTCTGGCCACAAGTACATATGCATCTTTGACGTGCTCCTGGGAGGCTGTGGTGGGTGATGTCCCTCACTGTTCCACGAGTGAGAAGACTAAGGCGCCAGACGTGCACTCTGATCCTCGATGTATTATCTGATGAGTGGTTTCGGAGGAAGGAGATTGATTTTTGGTGAATTGTTGCAGAGGAAACCCCATGCCCTGTAGCTATTCCTGCATTGTCCCCCACCATCCTCTGACTTATAACTTGGGTCTTTCAGAAGACACAGCCTCCTTACATCCTTGTTACATATATAGACACCATAAACTGCCTAAGGATAGGGTTTCATATATATATATATATATATATATATATATATATATATATATATATATACTTTTTTTTCTTTTTTTCCCCTCTCTTTCCTTTTCGGTTTGTTTGTTTTACAAATGTTCCTTGACTTCAGATGCACTGCAACCCATGAGGGCACCTTCTTCACTTAAGTGTCTTTTCCTCATGAGTTCAGTGACAGCACTCTGGCTCTGACCTGACCTGACCTGACTTTGCACTTGGTACTCCGAGGGTGAAGAATGAGGCAGATTTGGTAATGTCAGCATTTGGGGTGAGTGGTGCTGCAAGGGTTTGAACCTAGGTTGTTCTACTGGTGAGCCCTATCCATAACCCCTTTTATTTTTGGAGGCAGGAACTCGCTAAGTGGTGGACTTCCCAAAGGAAATCACAAGTGATCCTCTGCTCTGGGACCACACTCCCTCCCTGAGTGTTTTGAGGTGGCTTGTTCTGAAGTCCCTCTGTGGTGGTGAGGACCTTGTCAGGAGCCAAGGCTCCTTGGGAGAGAAAGGGGAGTTAGTTATGTGTGTTTTGGTGGTTCTCCCTGCCTGGTTCTGATGAGGGAGAGGGATTTTCTGGGAGCCTTCCTGGGGTGTGACTGCCTTACAGCTTTTTGCTCCCCTGCTTGGTCTGTGGGTCCAGCCTGGGTTCCTGGGCCCAGTCCTCTCTGAGTCCCATGGGGGACCCCCCACACCCAGTTCTGCCCTCCCCTCTCCAGTCCCTGCGTCTAAATGGGGAGGTCCAGAGGAGTGGTCTGAGGGGACTGAGGGCCAGGCTGATTACCTGTGTTTGGTAGAACTTCCTCCCCCCACGCCCGCCCACCCCCACCCCCCTTCCTAGAGTGAGGGATCCCATTCTGTTCTCCATCCTGCAGCGTCACCTAGCTGATTCTGTTTCCGAAGAAGGTGTAGAAGAGCCTGAGATGGGAACCAACTAAAGAGTTAACTCTTGAGAGACCTTTGTGGGCAGTGACAGTGGTGGCAGCTGTGGCAGCAAGAGTCAACTCTTGGGAGACCTGTGTATGTGGGCAAGAGACCATTCTCCTGAGGAGGCCTGGATGGGCGGTGGCACTGGTGCTGCTTGGGGAGAGGGGGGAAGAGGGGCCTGGCTAGTGACTGGTAGGCGGGTTGGTGGGGGTGTGCAGTAGGGGCAGCCTCTCTTCCTTTCTTCCCCCTCTGTCCGTCCCTGCTCTTGAAATCACCATCCTGCAAAGTAACCTAAACCGAGCTGGAGCTTCCTGCCCACTCCTGTGGCAGCGCCCCACCCCACTGCGCCCCCATCTGCCCCCCTGCCTCCTTTTTTGTTTTTGTTTTGGCGCCACCAGTGGGTTGAGCCCGGTGTCTCTTGCCAGCCCGCTGGCTGCGCTGGCTGCGAGGTGGTCCGTGTCAAATCACACACTTGTTGGCTCCCAGTGAAAATAGAGCAGTGACCTCAGGAAGCAGTGAGGTCCCGGTTCTCTCTCCCCACACCTTCTGGGAGAGACTTTGCTCTGCTCAGCTGATTTTCTTACCGGCTCTGAACTGCTTACCCTGCAGGCACCTGCAAGGCTCTTGCCCTAAAAGGCCTTGAACCTTCCTCAGAGGGGGTGTAGCCATGATTCACTTATGCCTGAGCCCACAGCCCATTTGGAGGGATTGCCCTAGGAGTGGGGGATTAGGCCCACTGATATGTGTCCCATGCTCCGGCAAACTCTGACTAGTCTGTACCATCCAAAGCATGGATGGCCTATGTATGTCAGCAGCTACATTGATTTATTTTTCCCCCCTTGGTGATAATGGGGATGGAACCCCAGGGTCCCTGGACTAGTGAGCCACATCTCCAACCTTTTCAATATATCAAGCTGGGTCACTGGGTTGCGGTTGTGGGTGGAAGCCTGACAAACCAAACAAATGGCCCAGATGGATGAATGAAAAGCAAACATGGATTTAGTTTTTGTACTTTGGGCTGCTTTGGATTGGGGAGTGGGTGTGTTTTACGAATGGCATGTGTACTGAAGCTTGTTTTCCAGGGTGAGTTAAGTGAGAGCACCCTGTTCCTGGTGGGCAGCACCTGTTGCTTTTTGAGGTTGGAGAGTGATTGTGGCACATGGCACATCCTGCTCCTCTGGAGTCACCTAGTGGATTCTAAGATAGATGAGAGGGAGATGGTGCACATGGCAGCATCAGCAGCAGTGGGGGGGACCCAGAGAGAGAGGGAGGAGAGAGGGAGAGAGGGGTGGTGTGTAGGGGGGGTGTAAGGAATCCGGCCTCCCCACCACCTGTCAATCTGCACTCCACCCGCCTCTCCCGTTACAGGAATTTCCAGCTTACGCTGCCTGCCATAATCTTCCTGCCTCCCAAATTACATTCTAACGTGTCATTGGTCCATCAGTCAGTCTGTAAGAATTCTCCTCCGTGATTGGTTCCTCCCAGCCTGCAAAATTCCAATATCTGAGAGAAACCATGCACCATGTTCTCTTTTCTCTTCTTTCCTTTTCCCCTGAGTGGATGTGAATCATCTGCATGAAATAAAGTTCCTTGTGTGAGACCTCATGTCTGCGGAGCATTTTTCTGGGAGCTATCAATGAGCCACAGCTGCCTCTAACAGGGGGTGGTAGTGGTGGCGGGTGAACTTCATAGAAATGGCTTGTGGTCAAGGGCAATCACCTCCTCTGGAGGGAAGTGGCCTGTAGGCTCCCTCCCTTTCTTCACAAGGAATCTGTGACCTGCTCTGTGGATTTTCTGACTTGGATGCTTTCGTCAATGGGAATGATTGGAATGAAATGAAGTGAAATGAAATAATATTAGGACACTATCCCCAGAAGTTATAATCAATATATCTAATTGCTCTTGATGGAGATTCAATCTTCTATAACTACTAAGGCTGTACATGAGAGTTTATTGGAGTCATTTTGGATGGTAAAGGCTTTTGCTGTGGAAGTGTGTAGATTGTTTACAGTCTCTGTAGTTTGAATGTTTTGAGTGAGCAAGATTGTGGCAGTGGATGTGTTGGCTAGGGCAGTTACCAGGGAATTCATCCCTGTGATAATGAGGCCAATGGTAAACCTTCATTCAGAAGATTCTCCACCGCCATGTCCCATTGATTCTTCCATTCTTGGGACATGTTCACCAGAAGCCATATGGCAGGAGAAATTCTAAGAATAAACACATGTTTAGCATTCATAGCAAGATTTAAACAATTAAAAAGCCAGCACGAAAAGTTATGTGTATAAAAAATTTGTTTAAATATTATATTTGAACTTCTCATCATATTAATTATCAGCTTAGTGAATGGTGGTGTGACACAATTTGAATATAATGGGTATGAGTGTAATTAGGAAAAATCTTAATAGAAAAATAGTTCCTGTATTATCAATATTCATGTAACTGGCTGAGACCCCTTTTATGGGCCTCATAGCAAGTAATATGGGTGTAAGATTCATTGTGCAAAATTCATTCCCTGCATAATGATTAGATATAAATTGTTCACAGTAGTAAGATGCACAATATCCCTGTTGAGTTTTGGGTGTATCTGTTATATTCCAGGAGGCTGCATTTAACCAGGCACACAAATGTTGATATAATCCAGAAATGTTTCTACCATATAACTGATATGGCATTAAAGTAATACATTGATTCCAAGCAAGGTGTGGAGTTATTATCTGAGAAGGGTAATCCAAAAGGGTGTTTGGAAAGCTAGACAATGAAGGCTTTTAGCATATACCACTAGGGGGTTTATGAACATTGATCTTTTTAACTCTGATCCTTAGATCTAATAAGGTTAAACCAACATAGCATTAGTTATATTTATCTACAATTCTCCCTTCAGCAAGAGGAAAGGAAAGAGGTTGGTTTGGATTATAGGTGTCATTCATAATATCCAAGAAACAAATAGATCTATTAGGCAATGATATGCTAGATTCTATTTTATGGTAGTTAATGTCATATTTAGTTTAGGATAAATAATAGTTGAGTCAGTAGATAAGAATTTCAGCAATGCTCTTTCCCAATTTGCTATAACAAATATGGTGGTCTGGTGACCAAGGCCTGATTTACCTGACAATTAGCTTCACTGCTTGCTTTTAGAGCTGCATATGGGAACACTACCATTATCATTCCCAGAATAAGACCCCCACTGGGCGAGTGTCCATTATTGTACCTTGCTCAACTGTGCCTTTAAGATCACCCAACGTTACTGTACATGAGACTTGTTTTTTCTGTTGAGTCCTGTACCTCAGGGACTCTGTTCCTATGAGAGTTCTTTCATCTTCTTTGTTGGCGGTTTGAGGTGTCCAGGGTTTGAAATTTCTAGTAGGTACACAGATAGGTTGAAGTTCATTCTCTGGAATGACACAAGCAAACCTTTGATCCATTGTTAGAAGGGTCCTGCAACTTTCCAAATGTTGATTGGGGGTCCTTCCATAAAACCAAAGGCAAATAATAGGGCCTTACAAGGGGAGCCAATGCTTATGGGCTACTGTTTCTTTTGAAATTTTTGATTTGGTAATTTTAAAACAAATAAAGCACAATGTATGGCATCATGTGGGGAGCTAGTATAGCTTTACCAACTCTGTTTTTGAAGCATTGTTTTAAATTCGTTATGAAGGTACTCAACTATAAGTTAACCCAGTCACATGATTTATTGCCAAAATGATCAAAATTCTTTAAAGGTGTTGTTCATATACACTGGGTCATTGTCTCTGGATTATGTGACTTCCATGATCCCAAAACAACTAAGAAAATGAAAGATAACCTTTTTTGTGGTTTCTCCAGAGGAAGGCATAGCTACAACAAACCCTAAATAGGAATTAATGGTTACATGTATATTTTTAAGCTTGCCAAAAGGAGAATAATGGGTGACATTTGCCAAAGAGCATTGGATTTCAGCCCAGGAAGGTTTTACTCCTGAGGGGTGTAGGAGTCCAATGAGAAGAAATAAAGTACACTTTTTACAATCCTAGCTAATTGTTTACAAGCTTTCTTTAAAAAGGACAGGGAACAGCCTGCAGAGGCTTTAGGTGAATTAGTGGAAATGTGTATGCAACCGACAGACTTTGTCAGTTATTGTCACGGTCTTTATGGGCCAAGTAAGTTGACTCACATTTTAGTGAGATCCACTAATGGGAATGTGCCCTGATTGATAAGTTGGATAAAAAGAAGGCATCTTCTTGCTTCTGACATAGTGTGTATGCTAGAAATCAAAACATCTAGTGGTTTCCTTAGATCTAGGTTGCAATAAGCATAAGCAAACTGGGGAATTAACTGGGCATAATATTGGCTATCTAAAAACAGGTTAATGGGTTGTAGAAAACTAAAAGTTCTAGATGTTGGGGGGACCACAATAGCTTGTCTCTCTGAAATATCTGTTGTTAATTAGAGATTAGAGCCAAACTTACAATACCAATGGTTCCATTGGAGGTGGTGTCAGTGAAAACTAACATAGCTTCAGTAATGGGCAGAGTGGACACAGGGTTTATATACTGTAAGGTTAATTGGTTTAGAGTCTGGAGGAGTTTATCTTGAGTCAAATGACTGTCTTTTATGTCTGGGTATCCTTTTTAACATATATAATATAGAGTGATTATTTTGTAGTAGAAAGTTTAATTACTCTTGAAATCTATGAGACTCTAACCCATAAGTCCCTACACTCTGCATTCTTGGACTTTGTACTAAAGTGGTTAGGGCATTGAGTGGGCTGCAGATCTTAAGCATAATGTTGGAGGACAAATTCACCCATTCTAATATGTTGTTTGGGTTTTCATAATACCTCTGTAGGAAGGCCTGGGGTTGCCAAAGCATTGGCATACAGATTCTTATTTGGGTCAAATCTGAAAAAATTATAATGTCGCTAATGCCTCATTAACTAACCAAATTGCTTGTATTGCCTCAGGAGTTAACATCCTCAAAGAATTTGGTTTTGGGTCACCTTTAAGGCAATTGAATAAAGGAGTAAGTTGGGTTGTAATAATCTTAAGCCAGGGCTTGATCCACTTAGTATGTCCTAATTGTACCTGAAGATCTTTTAAAGTTATTTAATCTGAAATGTAAATAATGGACTCACTAGGGCATATGGCTTTAGGGAGCACCAATGTGCCCAAAAGAGAGTAAGATGGGATCTTTTGTACCTTTTCAAGGGCTATACAAAGTCTGGTAGACTTTAAATTGTCCTGTAGGATCATGAAAGCTTGTTCTATATCATATTCCTTAGTATCAGCTAGCAGAATATTATCCATGTAATATACTACTGTTAAATGTAGCCTAACAATGGTTTAACACCCTGTAGTACATACATTTGACATATGGTCAGACTATTTTTTATCCCCAAGGAAGGACTGTACACTGATATATTTGTGTTGGTACCATGTTATTGGTGACAGACACAGTGAAGGCAAATTATTCTCTATCTGGTGGATGTAGTGCAATACTGAAAAACAAGTCTTTATCATCTAAAATTCTATTAAAATGAACCATAGGTAAATTGGCAGCCCTTGGTAAATTGGGCTGTGTAGTGCCCATTTTTTTCATAAAAGCATTAATACCCATGAGATTATGGAGAAACCTGAATTTTTTCTTTTGTTTTCTTTTCTATGATAAAATGGAAGTATTATATGGACTGAGAGAAGGTTATATATGCCCAGTTTTTAATAGTTTCTTTACCAGAGATTTTAAATGTGACAAATTGTCTTTCTTTATAGGCCACTGTTCAATCCAGATAGGCTCTTCATGATGCCATTGTAGTTTTGGGGAGGTAATGAATGAACAGAGACCTTCAGAAATGGGAGTGTTTTTCTTTCACCCCTCAGAAGTTTGGATCATATAGCTCTGTGTCTATAATATCTTAATAGAAGGCCTTGTGATCAATAGTAAGAACAGCTCCCATGTTCGAAGAAAGGATTAGACTGAACATGGACAGGGTCCTGGCCAAGTCAGTTGGGGACTGTTAAGGTTGTCCATTTTCTCCTCATCTATCTGTAATTGCTGCATGAGTTTAGATAGGGAGGAGTAAAGCTGCTTTGACTTAACTATCCCTATTTTAGTTTCTTTCTCTTCCTATTACGCATTGACAGGTTGAGCCTTTGCCTTTGATGTTACAGTAAACTCTTCCTCTTCTTGTGTTCCCTCTCTTGACACCATTTTTCTGCTGATATTGTGGCCATGACCAGACAACGATGGGATCCATGGTGGCACAAGGATTGTTGAATGACTGTCATAATGGGAAAAAATTTAGAGGTAGGGACCATCCTTGTCTGACCTACCCTTGCCTATCATTAACCGGATTCTCTGCCATATCCCTGGATCAAATACATCAACAGCTTTAACCCAAGGATTAGTGCTCAGTACTATATCTCAAAAATTTTTGCTTCCTTTTATTTTGTTAATCCTCTTATACTAAGAAGGGTATGAAGCAGTTGCAGCTGCAAGTCCTTCGTGGAGCTTGTAAATTGCTCATACATTCCCTAATTCCTAAGGGGTCCTACACCCACACCTACCTACTTCCCTCAGGTCCCTGTTTGTGACAACAAATGTGGAGTCTCTTGGTCCAGCCAGTACCCACTAAATAGCTGAGGTGTGTGGTGATGGAGTCAAAGAATGACCCCCAGAGACCAGTTTCAGAGAACTCAATCTACTTTATTGTTATATAGGCATGCTTATATTGTTAAACAGTTGCTGGGCAGAATATGTCTGACAGTTGGATGAACTAATGGATTTACAACATGTTCATGGATGAAAACCAATGTGCTAAAAAGTCACTGGAAGAAAAAGAAGAGGAAAAGAACATGCTGAGGATAAAATGCGAGCTAGGTTGCCATGTTGATGGGGCTAAGTGTGGTTAGTGTTCCAACACAGTGTCTTGATTTAGTGCTGAGACAAGAGAGCCTCTCACATAGGCAATGTAGCCTTTTCCAATTTCATATTTCCAGCATTAATTCATTTAATTTCTGTTTATCATGGAATGCTTTAATTTTATTTTGAACTCTGTAGGAAATATTTTTGCTGGGTCCAGTAGTGTTCATTGACACCATGTTTCTTTTGCAGGTTTTTTAAATGTATTAATCCAAACTCCTGTCTTTCAGAGTCTGTGTTGAATAAAAGCATTGGAATTTCAATTGGTTTACTTCAAAATATAACCATTCAATTTGTCCTGGCACCATAAAAATATTTTTTTCAATTATTAAAGCATTTTTAATGTAAGGTGCATTGCAGTAGATCTATTGTAATTCAATTGATTTGGAGTCCTATCAACATCTATTTTGAATTTACATATCATTCCTAAAAATTGGACAATGTTTCAAGTTCTTTCTTTGAAATTTTTGTTTATCCCAGTAGTTTATATTGTGGAGTATACATCAATCCAAACTGTTCTTCAATTTGGTTTCTTGAATATTCTTTCATGGTATCTTCACATCTTTACTTTATGGCAAACTTTAGATATTTGATTATAGAATATGTATTTTATTCCTAAAACAAACAAACAAAAAACTGTATTCAAATTAGTCTACTCTGTGCTGCAGTTGTGAATCCAGTGGAGAACCCATCACAATCATATATAAATAAATAAATAAAATTTAAAAAATACATATCCTATATATATTTTTTAAGTGATCTAATATTTTGTCACATAATATGCTGGATTTTTTTTTCTATCAATAATTTGTAATGATTCTACTTTTGATTTTTAAATTTTTAATTGCAAATTTGATTTATTTGTAATTATTTGATAAACATGATGAGTTTATTTTGATATATTATGCAAATCTGACATACATAGTTCTAATAAGGATCTCATACTTGTGGTTACATGTGCTGTTTCACTAGTCATGTATTCATATATGAACATATGAAAGTTATGTCTGATTTATTCTGTTGTCTTTCCTATTCCCATTATCCTCACTTTCCTCATTTCCTTTTGCTTAATCCATTCTATTATTCCCTTTTGTGTGACAGCATAAACATTTCAGACAATATTTGGACTCTGCCTATTTTAGCTTGGCTTATTTTGCTCAGCATTATAGTATCCAATTTTATTGATTTGCAAGAAAATGACATAAGTTCTTTCTTCTTTTTGGCCAAGTTGCTATTCATAATTCATACATACCACATTTTTATTTATTCATTTATCTATTGAAGGCACCCACTTTGGCTCCATACTTGGTTGTTCTGAATTGAGCTGCTATAAATATCAACAGAGAAACAACACTGTAGCATGCTAATTTCACTTCTTTTTGGTATGTACTGAGTAGTGGAATATTTGCATCAAATTGTGGTTCAATTGCATGTTCTCTGAGGTATCTTCATATTGTTATCCATAGTAGTTTCACCAATTTCGAGTCCCACCTGCAAGGTATGAGTTTTTCTTTTTTACCAACATTCACACCAACATTTATTGTTTCTTTTATCCTTGATAACTGCCATCCTGACTGGAGTGAGTAAAATCTCAGCATTGTTTTAAACTGAACTACAGAGGTGTTGATCTTCTTTATTTGAAGTTTAGTTGTATTTCTTCTGTGAAGTGCCTTTTGCGTTCTTTAATCCACTAATTGATTCAGTTATTTATTATTATTTTTGGTGTTATTTAATTTTTGTAATTCCTGAATTTTAATGCTCTATCTGAAGTTCAGAAGTCAAATATATTCTCCAAACCTGTAGACTCTCTCTAAATACTCTTGTTTCCTTTGCCATGAAGAGGCTTTTAATTTAAATACCATCTCATTTACTGATTATTATTTTACATCTTCTGTTTTCAAAGTTCTGTTGTTGAAGTCAGTTTGTAAGCACACATGATGGAGAGTTTGGTCTACATTTTGTTTCCAGTAGTTGCAAGTTCTCTGATTTAATGACTAAGTCTGTGATCCATTTTTAGTTCATTTTTATGCAGGGTGAGAGATACATGTTAACTTTTCTCTATTATGTATGAAATTTCCCAGAATCAGTTTTTGAAAGAGCTATTTTTATGCAATATATTTTTATGAGAACTTTGTCCACTCTGAGATAACTGCAATTATGTGAGACATTCTTTGTCTTGTTCCATTGGTCTTCTTGCATGCTTTTGTGCCAACACCATGTAATTTTTGTTATTGTAGATCTGCAGTAAATTGTAAGACTATCTCTGGCTCCATTTTTCTTGATGAGGATTTCTTTGAATATTCTGAACCTCTTGTTTTCCTAATAAATTAAATGACAACTTTTTCTAATTCTACATAAAGAACATCATTGGACTATGAGTATTGCATTAAATCTATATATTGCATTTGGTAGTATGCATATTATGACAGTATTAATTCTTCTTGTTCAAAATCATTGGTGTTACTTCCATGTTCTCATGTCTTTTTCAACTTTCTTCTTCAGCACTTTGTAATTTTCACTGTCATCTTCTTTTACCTATTTGTTAGATTGATCCCCATTTATTTTGTTTTATTTTTTGAGGCTATTGGGAATGGGACAGTTTCTGTAATTCCTCTTTTGGATGGTTAAGCATTGTTGTATGAAATTGCAACAAATTTGAGTTTATTAATTTTTGTTCTGCTATATTGAAGAATATGTTTATGAGTACTGACATTTTCTGGTGGAAAACTTCTATGTATGGAATGTTTTGCTGGCAATAGAAACAGATTGAGTTCTTTTTTACCTGTTCATATTTTTAAATTTCCCTGTTCATGTTTTTATATTTCTTTATTTTGTCTTAATTCACTGTCCTGGTTTTCTAGGAATATTTTGAAGGGAAGTGTTGAAAGAGGGCATGTCTGTCTTTTCCTGTGTTTAAAAAAATGATTAAAATTTGTCTCCACTTAGAATTAGGTTAGTCTAGTCTTCATCAAATAGAGCTGTTACAATGTTAATACGTGTTTCTGCTATGCCTAGATTTTTATTTTGTAGTGTTTTGAGAATGAGCGGATGCAAAATTTTGCCAAATGCTTCTACTTCATCTTTTGAGATAGGCATGCAATTCTTGTCTTTAACTCTTTTGATGTGATGAATTAAAGATAGTAATTTCATATATTGAGCCAGGTTTGCATCCCTGGAATAAACTACATTTAATTATGGTGCACTCTTTCATATACAGTTTTATATGTGTTTTGCAGCATTTTATTAATACGTTTTGTATCTGTCTTCAAAAGGGATTTGACCTGAAATTTTCTTTTCTTCGTTGTGTCTTTCTAATTTCAGTATCAGAGTGATAATAGCTTCAAGGAATGAATTTGGAAAGGTAACCTTCTCTTCTGTCATGAAACAATTGAGAGGTTTTGGTATTAAATACTTTGAAGGTCTGAAAGTACTTAGATGAGAATCTGTCCAGGGTTGGGCTTTTCTTTTGTGGTAGGTTTTGAAGGTGCCTTCAGGTTTATTTCTAAAATTGATATATTTAAATTTTATATATCCTCCTGATTCAGTATGATTAAGTCATATGTCTATAGAAAGTTTTTGAAAATTATCTATTTCATTGGAGCATAGAGTATCAAAATTGTATTTGATTACAATCTATTTCAGTAGTGCTCATGTTATTTCCCTTTTCACCAAAATATTAATAAATGGAGTTTCTTATATTTCTTCATTAGCATTACGATAGCTCTACCACTTTTACTTATTTTTTTTGGGGGGGTGCTGGGGATCGAACCCAGGGCCTTGTGCTTACAAGGCAAGCACTCTACTGAATGAGCTATCTCCCCAGACCCTACTTATTTTTTCAAAGAACCAACTTTGTGTTAGGTCTTTTTTTCAAATTTATATTTTATATTCATTAAATTTAGTTATACTTTTAATTATTCTCAATCTTCTGCTTCGGTTGTTATTTTCTTTTCCAGTGGCTTTGAGATATACATTATTATATTTATTTAGTGACTTTCTATTTTTTTAATGAAAAAGCTCTAGGTATTCAACTTTCCTCTTAGTACTGCCTACATAGGGTCCACGAAAACTTTGTATATGGTGTTATTCTCATTTATTTCTAAGTATTTTTTTCTTTATCCCTGATATTTTCTTCTATACATTGATCAATCAGAGGCATATTATTTAATCTCCAGGTAATATATTAGATTCTCTTTTCAATTTTATTTTTGATTTCCAATTCCCTATTCTTATAATTAAATAGAATTTTAAAAAATTTTTATTTTTTTATTTGCTAAGAATTGCTTTGTAGTCTGTGAGATCTACTTAAGAGAAGAATGCATGTGTTGCTAAGAAGAAAGTAAATTCAATCTTTGATGAATGAAATATTCCATGTATGTTTGTTAGTCAAAATTATTAATTGCATTTCTTCATCTTTATTTACTTTTTGCTTGAAGGATCTATACAGTAATGGGAGAGGTGTATTAAACTTTCCCAATGTTATTGTGTTGTGATCTGTTTGATTATTGAATTTAAGAATGGTTTTCTTGGTTTATGTAGATGCTCCATTGTTTGGGGCATAAATATTTATGACTGTTACTTCTTGTTGATATAAATTTCCCTTTAAAAGCACAAAAAGGCATTCTTTGTACCTTTTGATTAACTTTGGCTTGATGTCCACTTCATCTGATATGAGGATAGAAACTCTTACTTTTTATGTAATTCATGCAAATGATACAATTTTCCCATTGTTTACCATTGATCTGTGTATATCTTTGCTTATTTATCTCAAAATATAGAGCAATTAAAAATATGCCTCTAAAACTCAAAAAAAATATTTTCAAGATGACGGAATAGAGGAGATAGATTTTCTGTCTGCTCTGTTGAGAGAAATAAGAAATCAGACAGGTAGTTTTCAAAAAAATGGGTGAACAACAACAAAAACAACAAAAGGCCAGACTTTACTTGAATTAAAACTGGATTTTCTGAGCAGACCAGGAACTCAGATGTTGGATAAAATAAAATAAGAAATAAAATCTCAGCAGTACAGTAACTGCCATAGCCATGCAGGCAGAAAACACAAGCAAAGGTGATATGACCACTAGAAATGTGAAGTGATAAGTTCACTAAATATTCTACATTTTTAGGAGGCCTGAGGCATGTCTGAATATGGAGTGTTTAAGGACATTGCCCTATTAAACTGAAATGCCTGCTGTAAACTAGCCATGTGTAGGAAAGAATCCACCACCTCTTGAGGTGGCATACAGAGGACAAAAAAAGGTACCATTTTTCACCTGCAGCATATAGGACAGTAGATGAGAAAACAAATTTCTAGCAAACTCATATTTGAAGCTTGCAGTCCCTGCTTGGAAAGATATATCTGCCAGGGATATTCCCTGGCAGAAGAGCAGTGGTAGGAGATATTGAGCTTGGATTTTAAACCATAGACCATAAAATGTGGAGGCTAAAGATGATGTAGAGGACTAAAATTTAGCTCTTTCACCACATGAGTGGAATGCACATGAGATCCCCTAGTGTACAATTTTCTAACATGAATGAGCCATTACTGGTCTCTTGAGATATGTTGATTTAAAATCACCAGAAAAATTGGCATTCAATGAAGATCCTCTAGCCCACCTAATGCTAGACACAATCTCCAGGAATTATGCCAATGTGATTGTTTCTCACTCCAGCAGTGCAGAGAGTGAAACTTCATGCTCCTCATGACCCTGCATAAAACTGTTAAGAGAAGTTGTGAAACTTTTGAACTACAACAGAAAGAATATGTTAACTTTTCATGGATATTATTTCTCCTTTTTTCTTTTCTTTTTTTCCCTCTTTAGTTGTGACCATAATGGTACATAAATATTTGTACGTACTCATATTTTTTCTCATTTCTAGAATTTTTGAAGGGAGTTATTTTATACGGACCCATGTGCTGAGGACTAGAATATTTAATGCATTTCTTAAAAACTTTGTTCTGTATTCTTTATCAATTTATATTTTTAAATTTGTACTGTATATATATTATTTTCTTTTATGTTTTTGTTTCCCTTTATTCTTTCTCTATCTTTTCTTCTCCTAACAGCCAATCTCTATTGTTCACTCTTTCATTCATCTTTTAAATTTTTACTTCTATCTTTCTCCTCCCCCCACATAATCATCTCACTCTATATCACTTCTATTTTTTCCCTCTTCAGCATTTGAAATTGTAAAACTTATTACAATCTTTCTGTTTTTATTATATGCAATATGTGAACATAACATTTATGTGTATTGTGATAATTAACATTCTAGATATGAGAGTTAGAACTATTTAGTAGAATGGTGCATATTTTTCACATTGCATGCTGTTATTTTTGTCTACTCATAAACAAGGTGTTACTGGAAACATAGAGGAACATTATAAGTACACACAGCAGAAACTCTAATTCCTCAGAAACATATATTTAATAGATAGACACAGAGACACATAAAAAATTCAGAGAAAAAAATCTTCTCAAACAAACCAAGATACTCCACTAACAGAACCCATTGACAGCACAGTGGAAGAAATATCAGAGAAGGAATTTATAATGTAAATAAACTGATCTGCAAAGTAAAGATCAGGGTGGGGACTGAAATCAGAGAGAAAATACAGAAAGTGAAAGAACATTTTATAAATGATATATAGAGAGTTTCTCTGTCCAAGTCCAGTAGGTGATGTTAAGCCAGATATTCCTCCTTGAATATCAGGCAAGATTCCTTTTAAGCAAATGAGAAATAGTCCCCCAAATGAGAAATAGTCTTTTCTACTTCTCTATCCCACACATGCACAGTGAGTCAAAGAGCACTTGACTGGCATGTGCATAAAAACACAAACACACATTAACATGCAGGGCAAATTGAATCCATTGCCCCATGCTGGAGCTGATGACCTGAGAAGGTCTCATGCCAGCTGCAAGGAAAGCCTGTTGGTTTCTGATCTTGTTCATTCCAGTGGTCTGTGCAGTGCTTCATTTGTCCATTCCAAGTTGCCATAAGAAAATATAAGCTCCAGTGAGAAAAAAATATCTTGCAATGTTTGCCCACCACTCTCTTTTCTCTGGTAAGTCCCAAGAATCCTGAGCTTTCTCCAGTTTGGCATCTCTGGGAGACAAACTGAAGATCAAAGAACAGTCTTTTGCAGGTAATTTGCATTCTATGCTCTGCTTACCAAGTTTCATTTCAAACTGGAAAGCTTTATTTCAATTTGAAACCCATTAAAACAGAGTCCTGCTTATGTGCAATCACCCGAGAGTCTGTTTGTCATCTGTGAAGCAAGTGATCCAGAGGACCATAAACACAGGTCTGGAGGGACCAGAAAGCAGTCTTGCTAGGGGTACCTGCAGAGTTACAATTTCTTCCTTGTTGGGTATTGAAAGTGCTTTCTTAACTATACCATTGCTGTTGGCACTCTCTTTCTTTGATATCAGGTCTTTCCTGACCCTGAAGGGCATTACTTCCTTGGCCGTTTTTTGCAAGAGTGTGTGTTCAAGCACACACATACGCACACATTAGGAGAACTTAGATTGAATCCAGAAGCATTCTACAACTGTTCCAAAACTTAACCAGATCTCTAAATTTTTTAGAATTTTTAATGCAGGGTCTCATTAAGTAGTTCAGGCTGGCCTGAAATGTGTGATACTTCTGCCTCAGTCCCTTGAGTCACTTGGATTACAGGCATATACCACTATACCCAGGGTATGCCTTCCTGGAAATAACTAATTTCTAGAGAGTCATTTATGTCCCCAGCATGTTCACCTTACTCAAGCTAATTGATCTTGTTCTCACAGCACTAATTCTATCAGGTTCATATACCAGAGACCCAGAGATGGCCCTTGTCCTTTAGAGAAGACTGAAATCTTTGAAACACACTAATTCTAAAACTTCTTATGCTGCATCATCTTTTTTCCTCCACAAATAAAATGAAGTCTTTTTCCCATGTTCTCCCTCACCTTCCACATGCTCTGCCTCTTCAACAACCTTGGTGTTTTCCACATAGCCTGAAATATTTGTTTGAGGAAACTGTAGCAGACTCTGAGAGCAAAATCTCTTTCTGTAAGTCTTACCATATCTGATTAAAACAAACTCAAGTTACCCTTAAAACAATGTCAAACTTGCAAAGCTTGTCAAAAGAGCCAAGGAAATTGCATCCATAGCCTGAACCCCCAAGCCTGTGTCATGGGGGACACCTGTACTCTCCTTTCTGTTAGGCCCTCCCCATCTTAGTTATGCATAACAGGAAGGGCTGTCAGAGGTGGGAGTGGAGGAAGATCCCTGCACCTTCCAAGTGAAAATTGTGAAAGCACTATTCCTGTTTCAAACACTCTCTACTGTTATGGCTCCAAGCTTGGGTCACAGAAGAGGCACAGGAACAAAGTTCACAATCAACTGGAAAAGAGCTACACTTGGGAATATGATTCAAATGCTAGTTCTCTTCCCACCTCCTCAGTTACCCTCCCACTGAACAATTTAAAGCATCACAAAAGGCTGGTCATTTAGTTTTCTGGGTATCATTAAAATCAAATTAGACTTCCCATGACTTTATGACCTCTCCTCCTCCTGACTGGTATTATTAGGGTCTATGACTAGAGCTCTGCCACCCCCAGAACTGAGGACTATTGGAAAATGTCAGTCTGCCATGCATGGGAACTAGAACTTGTAAAATTCTAAAGATTTTCCTTATACATTAAAATGATTATTGCTCCCTATTGCTAATGACCATGGCCGATTATTGTTGTCAGATGTGGGTTGGCCTCTCAGGAAGGGAGTGAGTGGGACAGTGCCCCTTTGCCCAGACACCAGGAGCCATGTTCTGTGACGCAGACTCAATTTATTCAGGAAGTGCAATAGTTTATATATGAAGTGAGAACCAATCATTTTAATGAGATAGCCATGCCACTGCTCAGGTTACATGTTTACACTACCATACTACAGGGAAGAGTAGACTTCTACTGGGGACCAGGGAGGCCCAAGAGGCATTGGGTCATCACAGAGTGTTCTCATGTGACATGATGAGAGCCCAGTGTTCTGTGCTCAAGCCCAGTCCATACCTTGGATCCATGTCTGGTACACCCCAGGATTCTCCTCATTTTACCCCTTTTTCTTTTTTTACTATCATAACCTGAGTTAACATGACCTGTCTAGTCTCAATTTTTGAGGTTCTTTTACAAAGGCAGCGAATACATAGAAATGATAATACAGTGCCAGCAAAGGAAAGGCCAATTAGTGTAACATTTACAGAATCAAATATAGAAGTGATTTTGTTCCATAATCATGTGAAGAAAGAAGCACTTAGTACAAGTTGAGCTCGGGTTTCATTGATTGACATGATTGCATGACCTAATTTGAGCGTTAAGTTTTGAAATTGGGAGTTCCAAGGCCCCCTTAAATACATACTTAATTCTTGTCTCCATTTAGTTACATTGTCAAGTGTTACCATAGTTTCACAAACATAGGGTAATGTGGGATTACATTGTAGATGCATTGTTATCTGCATAATATATATTATTTCATTTGTGAGATCCATTTGTTGCTGTGAATTTAAGATACCTCCTTGTATTAATGTATTAGTTTCGTGTTGAAGAGCGATGGCTTCACTGACCTTAGTAGCCTGCGCATTTAGTACTGCAGCATTAGCACCAGTCTGTACTAAGGCTGTTGTGGCAGCAGTTGAAGCAGCTAGAGAGTGATGATGATACCTGTAAGTAATGTAGTAAGGCCAAAATCTCTTTTAGCACGTATTAATTGTACATTTTTAGTAAACACTATTGGTTGAATACTATGAGTATCATTTGATATAGCCCAAATGTAAGGAGGTACTCTAGCTAACAATGCAGTTGAAAACTTAGGAGACCAACAATTGGTCAGAAAGCACTGTATAGAATTATCACAATATACAGACATATTGGTGGTTTGATTAGAAACAATGAAATAAAATGGATGTTGAACACAGAGAGGCACATTAAACACTTGTGAAGCTGTTCCATTAAAACGAGTTCCATTGAGGAAAAGCATAGCCCCTATATCTGTACATCTCTGTTGATTGCATAGCAATTGAGTACCTAACAGTGAAGCACTTCCAGAAGAATTATAATACATTTTCTGTGAGCTTGGGACAGGTTTTGAGGCATTTATTACTAAAGGTCTGGCAAAAGATGAAAGCTGCTGGGTAACTCTAAAGGGAGTGTGACTTTGCACACACTGGCGGGGTGGATGTTTGCCAATGGCCTAATTTTGTTTACATTTGTAGTGATATTGGCAGGAATCCATGGGCAGACAGGCAAACTGGAGAAAGCATCTGTAGAACTATTCTTAGCTATAGAAGTTAATTTAACCAGCCTAAGACCTGTGATGTTTCCTATAGAATGATCTAGGAGAGTATCAGGACATAAGCAGATCTCTTGATCACATAATGAGAGCTCAGAAGTGGAGGAACAATTGGACAATTTCATGAATAGCCAACTACCAGTAGTGTTAACAGTAGTATTAAATCGAGCTCGATGAGGAGATGCTGAAGTGGCAGGAATGCCTATGGAAGCATTAGAAGTTAAAATAGAAGGCAGGACATCTGTATCTAAGCCTAATGGCATCACCATGGATGGATTGGGGATCCCAATAATTTTTGCACTAGTGTGGTGAGAGTTGGCAGTAATGATAGCACACATTAGTAAAAACAAAGTGGACGGGGACATATCACCTTCAGGAGCCATTTGTTGAGCCTCCTGAGCTACCCTTTTTAATCCCTCCCAAGTTACTGGAGGTTTACGGTGACCTCTTTTCTTTCTTCATTTTTCTTGTGCATTTGATGATTGTCCTTGTCTGGCTGAGGAGCCCTCTGTGTCCTCAAGGTGGAGCCTCTTCAGTTCCTGCGTCGGGGTTTGTGCACATCTTTTCTTGTTGCCCACCATGCGACGTAGCAGGCTTGACTGATCTCCCTGGTATCCAAATTGGCGTGGATTCACCTTCTGGGAAAACACAAGCAAAACCTCGCCCCTGAGTTAGTAAAGGGTGTGGTCCACCAATGCAATTTGATAGGGAATCCTTCCAATACACCAATGGCAGAGGAGTGTTCCCGGGAAAGGAACCCCAATGCTTCATGGCTGGTGAAATACCGTGGTCATCAAAGGTTAGGAAGTTCAGAGTGAACAGAATGTGATTGAGTGTGTATGACGGGGGCATATGTGTTCCCTCTTCTCCCCCTTTTTCTTTTTGTAGCTGAGTTTTTATAGTATGGTGTGTTCTTTCTACAATTCCTTGACCTTGTGGATTGTAAGGGATTCCTGTAATTACTTTGATATTCCAAGTAGATGCCCAAGTTTTGAATTTGTTTGAGGTATATGCAGGTCCATTGTCTGTTTTTATGGCCCAATTTGGGAGCAGTTGGTCATATTCCTAGGTGGTCAGAGTGGAATGCTTCCCTCTGCAAATTTACATACTTTAGACATTAACTGCTGCGAACCAAGAACTAGGACAAGGGATTCCTTCAGGAGGACTTCATTGACCTGAACCCTCATGAGTCTCTTATTGAAAATGGACCACAAATATTTAAGGACTGCAATTATTGTAAAGAAGAGTATACAGGCTAATCACCAGGAGGTAGAAGAACTGAGAAATTGTTCCCATAATAAGGCCTAACAAAGGCTGGAAAGGACAAGGCTTTTGTGTGGGAACCTCTCAACACTGTCCAAGTTATTAGGAATGTAAATACTACATGTAACCTTTTATGTTATTGATGTCCCCAGAAAATATAGCTAAGCTACTTGATGTCATCTGATTTTTGTAAGATATACTTTCATTGGTATAATCTTTGTTTAGTAGAGATCTCTATATTTCTGCTATTTAGGTTTAGATAATAATACTAGCAAACATAGATTAAGCTTACCTGTGTAGCTTAGGAAGGTCTGTAGGCCTTAAATACACTAAAATTTTCTGACTCTGGCCGTTTCTCTTGATGATTATTAGGCACATTTGTCTAAGAATCTCTCTTTTTTAGCTTCTAGTCTTTACTTATTCTAGCATGTTAACACAAGTGTATAATTTAAATTGCATTTAACTATTGCTTCTTTTAGACTCTGCAACATAGTACAATACTATAACAGTTGTTTAACCATAATTGTATAAACCCTGATTTTCAAGAGTAATTGTTCTAAAGAAGAAAACACACATGATGTTAAGAGTAAATTAGTGTTTCTAAGAAATCCTTGTCATTTTAACATATAGATAGAACTTTGGTTTATATCAGTACATTAGTATTTGAACTTAGGAAAATTCTTAAGTAGCTTTAACTGATTGTTTCACATACATATAACCAACTTAGTTACACACAAACTTGTTGAATTTTGCCCTTTACTTACACATAGATTGTCTTAGCACTTGCTTAGACTATCATGGTTACCACATAAGCATTTTTTTTTTTACCCAGAAACATTTTGTTGTTTATAGTACTCTAATGGAAACACAGTTAAAACTCTTTGAACCCTTTGTATATAGAATTGTACCTGTAAGGACTTAACTCTTAGTTACATTGTGTTTAGTGATAACACAAAGCAATCTTTAAACCCTTTTTATCCACCAATTTTTGAAAACACCAATAATGTTTATGTATGTTACCCCCTGGAATTTAAGGAGTTAAGAGTACTCAATGTTATTTAATAATTAGCATTTTAACTTTGCAAATTAATCAGATGTTTCTAACAAACATGTTTGAGTAATCTATGTTAAGTCTAATTTATTTATTTTACTGTAAAACCAAGATATCAGACAAGAGTATTGAACAGTATTTGGTGACTCTTTCCTGTTGAAGAAAAGTACTAGAATCAATTGATATTAGATATTTATAAACATTAACATTTTATTAGTTTGACCACCTAGAGACTTGCGAGTTAACTTCAAAGACATTTTACTCTTATTAGTTTACCTAATTTAAATTGAACCTTTTTAAATCACGTGAATTTAAAATATGTGGATCCATTTTTTAAATTTTAATTTTATGTGCACTTATTATTCATGTCAATTTTGTCAGGTATATACATAGACAACACATTAGACAAGAACATATACACATAACACAAAAGCAAAGGCCTTGTAACATTTATCTCCATTGCAATGTAACAGATGTTCAAAAATAACTCTAGAGTTGAATAAAAATAGAACTGATCAGAAAATCATTAACCTAGGTATGTAAGATAAAATTTGTGAGCTCAAAAAATATTGCATTTAAGAAAAACAAAACAAAACAAAACAAGAATCCTAGAAGAAAAAATGATAATAGTCATTAATTATAGCATAAAAGACTGAGGAAGAGGAAGGCAGAGAGAAGGGGTGAGATGAAGGGGTGGGAAAGAGATAGTGATTTATTTCCTCCTTTGCAAGGGATTTGTTTTAAAGCTTGCAGGGCACATAGGTGCACCCGATCGAAGTACTGAGGTGGGCCTTGTACCTGAACAGCTGGTGAAGCATAGACTCCTTCTCCCTGTAAACTTCAGCATCTAACCTTACTCCTGCCCTACTATTTCTTTCAGCCTGTTGCTCACATTGATCATGGAACCCTGCTCTCCATAGGAGGTACTCACCAGAGCCTAATATCATATGACACAAATCTTTCCAATCCTTGGGAGTGTTAAAGTCTAGACTAAAATTCTCTATTAACTGAGTAGCATAAGGGGAATGAAGACCATCCTCTTGAACGGCTTTCCTAATAGTAGTAACTGTCTTTTGTTCATGAGGATACCAATTTAAAGGTCGGTGGGTTGTTCTATTGACATTTACTGGAAAAGCTTGTAAAGGAGTCCCCCAATTACGATCCCTAGTTTGACATAAGTCATTAAAATGTGGTCCCCAAGGGCTACTGTTTGAATATGCTGGAGGAGCAGAAACAGATTCTTCAGTTACCCATGGTGAATCTTTACTGTCATTAGATGGTGATGTAACACTTTGGCCACAAGATGGCAGTACAGGATAAAGCTGACTAGGCTGTGGTTGTGGATGATTCTCATCCTCCTTATCTCTAAATTCCTGTGGTTTTTCTAGCTCCTGTTTTTCCCTGCTTTCTACTGTTGCCTGGTGACTGGCATGCATAGTTTTGTCTTCCTTTTCACTGTCCCCACACTCTACTTGAGCAGCCAGAATATCTTGTAAGCCTAAGTGCTTTTCCTCAGGGATCCCCCTAAGGCATGCTAAAAGAGCAGTAACAAGTGGGTAAAAAGTGAGAGGGTAAGTTTTACCCTCCTGTACTTCTTTTCTATAGGCTAAATGTATAACCCTTTCCCATGACTCAGGATCCCATATTTTATCTAATGCCATCCATGGGGCACAATCTACAACATCGTCCCATACATTTATAGCCTCTTTTTCTAAGACCTTTATTTGCCTACTCCTTAGCAGTGCTTGTAAAGCTCACGCCTGGGTAACTCTAACGGAAGGCGGTAGATTCCCCATAAGGAGGTCACTCACCCAGCAGCTCTGCGGGCTTCATCTTCCTCTGAGGCCCCACGTTGGGCGCCAAAATGTTGTCAGATATGGGTTGGCCTCTCAGGAAGGGAGTGAGTGGGACGGTGCCCCTTTGCCCAGACACCGGGAGCCATGTTCTGTGACGCAGACTCAATTTATTCAGGAAGTGCAATAGTTTATATATGAAGTGAGAACCAATCATTTTAATGAGATAGCCATGCCACTGCTCAGGTTACATGTTTACACTACCATACTACAGGGAAGAGCAGACTTCTACTGGGGACCAGGGAGGCCCAAGAGGCATTGGGTCATCACAGAGTGTTCTCATGTGACATGATGAGAGCCCAGTGTTCTGTGCTCAAGCCCAGTCCATACCTTGGATCCATGTCTGGTACATCCCAGTATTCTCCTCAGATTATCACTTCCTGAATACTGCAGGAAAATTGTCCTCAGCACACTGACACCTTAGGGACTTTGATGGGACTTAGAATCTTGGGGCCTGACTGTGGAGTTTTCCTCAGTGCCAGCAGGAAAGTGCACTCTCACCATCTGGTGCTATTGAGGGGCAGCTTCAGGAATCTACACATCAGGAACCAGGATCTTCCACATAAGAGAAAACGTAGTCCTCCCAGTTGTGGTCACAGAGCAGTGATGTGCTTTTGGAGTTTCTTAAACAACAGATAAGGTAATACTTCCACCTCCAGTAGAAAAGTAAGGGTCAAAATGTTTACAGGGTTTTGACTATTAGATATGGAGAGAGTAGAGAACCTTAAAGGGAAGAGTACAATAGGATTCCCTGGATTCCTTGGCACTACAGAACTGCATATGCAGCCCATTTGGTCTCATGGTTTGTCTACCTGGACTGAAACTGTCCATCCCTGGAAGTCAGTCTTCCTGCTGTGTCAGTGAGGCCATCATAAAAAGACTTTTTATTTTTTTTAGGTGGTGAAAAAGATCCTGTTCTTGGAGGAAATAACAAAACAGGTAGTCAGTACCAATTGTCACCTGGAGCGACTGTGAAAATTGGGATTTTTGTGTCTGATACTGTACATCTGGGGTTTGACCTGAGAATCTGCTTTGCTATTATGTTCTGTGGTAAAACTCATGTTGGTCTGGAATCCACTCTTAGATACCCATTCTCAAACATAGTGTGACTTAGACTGTTCTTTATTTCTGCAATGATAGGTGACAGAGAGATGTGAGTTGTGAGAATGTGAGATTAAGAGAAAAATTCTATAAAATGGGCTCAATATGCTGATCCACACATGCATTATTTTTCAATAAGCAATTTATCTGCATCCCTGCCTGGCCTAAGTGGACAGGATATGTCACATTTCTCAGCAAACTACCTATTTTGGAAGGAGTAATACAGGTATAAAATAATGTATATAAGGTGGACCCAAGTTACCTGGAAGAGGGAGAATTTTATGAACCTTTCCACAAACCAGGGCCCAAAACCCAGGGAGATAAGGATAATTATTTCTAATTGTAAAATATGTAAGAATTTATGGTTAAAAATTCAATGAAAACCAGTCAGCACGGGCCAAATGACCCAGATTTGTTATGGAATTGGGGACTTGACAGTCTGAAATCATCTAGTTGTCAGTAAAAATTCAAGATTTGGCCCTTGGTGGGACTCACTGGAAAATTCTCTGAGACACTCTAATAAAACTAGATTGCAGAAGAAGCACAAAGTCTCTCATTTCTTAGAGGACTCACTCTGTCCCTTGAGAGTGTATTTCTCCTTTGTTTAATCCCTTCAGTAAACTCAAGCCTGTTAATCTGAGTGACATGTCTGAAATCTTTCTAACTTGATCACAAGAATCAGAATTTGAAGGGGGTCTTAGTATTGCCTCAGTTTTCCAGAAGTCATAAACCCTAATATACTAATTTGAAAAATTCTGTTCTCTATTGATCTTGCTCCAGATAAACTATCATGATTTCTGAAACTTCAGTCTATAGCTCTTTCAGGAGAACCAAAGGGAGAAAGTATAAGAATAGAGGAAATCACCAGGATAGTCTTTTCCTTCTTACACTTTAACAGATGGGTCTACTGGGAGATAAAGTTGACCTGTTCCTGAGCATCAGTTACCCTTGTTCTCCACTGCAACATGAAAAGGATCAATTATGGCCGGATGTTCATTATACAGGATCCCTGAGGCCAGGTTTTAGACATCTCCACAAGATAGACATAAATTTCCATTTCCTTTAAACAAAGATTTGCATGTGAGGCTTTTCATGTTAGAGATTTGCCTACGCAAATGAAAAGCCTCTGCACTGTACAACAAGCATGATTTTACAAGGTGATCATTACCAGCCTGCAATATCCTGAATAGATGGTTATTGGTCCAATAAGAAAACTGTGCATTCAGCCAATCAAATGTGAGAGGTGCTCTGAAATCCTCCCTCCCATCCTGTTCTTCACAATCAAACCTCAACTACAATTTAACAAATCAGAAGTGATCATTGCTCTGACAGCTCACCAAATGAAACTCACAGCATAGATAGCTATACCTACTGTATTTACTCAAGAATTGTGCCTCAGTTGATGTGGTTCTCAAAATGCATTGTAGATCCAGTGAAAATTGATTTGCCTGAAACAAGAAAGAAATTGTTTGTTACAAATATATGCCCACTGACAAAATATTATCTATAGTAAAGAAAAAAATCAAGTATTTTCAGGGTTGATATATCCATTGGGCACAATAATCACAGTACCTGCATCCCATGGAAATGTTTTATTTTGAAATCCTAAGGAAAATAAAGTAATGCAATCTTTCTTGAATAATATTCATCTTTGTACCAGCACAGTAGTAAAGTGTAACTTAAAATCTTTGCATATGGAGGGGCCCATGAAGGCAGACTCAAGTCTCTGGGATTGTCTAAAGCTGTGCTCTAACATGGGGCCAGTGTCAGGTCATTCTCAGGCTTTTATGGACTTAAGCTTTTTTCTTATTTTTAATTCATGTATTATAGTTTTGAGTCCATGAGGGAAACTTGGTAGTTAATTGTCAAAGCACAGGAAATGGGTAGGTAGCATTCCCCATCATCTGGTTACTAAGTGCCCCCAGGGGAGGGGAAAGTTTACATTTTCCAACCCAAGCAATCATCTCCTGGATAACTCTCTTCCTGGCTTTTGGTAAACTTCAGTCAAATAGGTAAGATAAGGAAGAGGGGACATGAAAATAAAGGAAACTTAAAATCTACAATAGAAAAAGACACCACTGCATCCTCAAGCATCAGTTCTGGACCCACTTCCCTCCAGAGGAATCTCTCTCCCTGAATCCCTCCCTCTCATTGTTCTATTCTATAAATAAAACTTGTTTTATTGCCTCAGCATTTTTGGGTGTTTAGTCTTCAAAACAGGTGTAACAAGGACATGATCCTGATTTTCAAAGACTTCACTCAGTTGTATATAATGCTGGGATTTTTTGTTACGTATTATACAAGAACACAATATGACAATACAATTTGGTGGAAATTATTCTACAGCACTTCATCCCTCCCTCCGTACTTTCCACACCTTGGTCCAATTTCTCTGCTGATCTTCCTTTGATTTTAGAAGATCTGCCCCCTGCTTTGTTTTCCTTTTCCTCTCTAGCTTACACATATGACATATGACACTTACCCTTCTGAGTCTGACTTATTCCACTTAAATGATGTTCTTTCATCCCATTCATTTTCCTCAAAGACATAATTTCAGTTTTGTTTTTGGATGAATAAAACAATATTTGGGGTGTGTGTGTGTGTGTAAATGACATTTTCTTTATGGTTGGGTAAAACTACATTATGTATATACGGATGATTTTCTTCATCCATTCATTCATTGATGTGCACCTAGACTGGTTTTATTGTTGGCTATTTTGAACTATACTGCTATAAACGTGGGTGATGGGTGTGTATATATCACTGTAGCATGATGACTTCAATTCCTCAGGATAAGTAGTACAGAGTTGTATAGCTGGGTCATACGGTGCTTTTATACTTAGTCTTTTGAGAAACCTCTATATCATCTCCTAGTGGTTGTAGTAATTTACACCTCCCCAATGGTATAAAAATACTCCTTTTTCTCTATGCCCTTTGAAGCATTTATTATTTGTATTCTTTATGACTGCAGTTCTAACTAGTGAGAGATGAAATTTCCCAATTAGATTTCCCTAATTGGTTACTTGAACAATTTTTCATGTTTTTTGGCCATTTGTATTTCTCCTTTTAAGAAGTTTCTGTTTAGTTCACTTGTCCATTTATTTATTAGGTTTGATTTCTGGAGGATTTAATCTTCTGTTGTTCCTTTTTACCATTCTCTTGTCACTTCACTGCTGCAAAAGAAAGGAGATTGAGAAAAAAATAGTTCAAACATCACTCTTTCAAGTTTCAAGTGACAGAAAGCTAAAATTAACTCAAACTAATATAGGCATAGGTGTGTGTGTTTGTAGGGTATTATTTTACAAGTAAAACCCTTGTGGGTAGTTCTGGATGCATACACAGCTGTTATCTATGAGCCAGTCTCTTTTCATCTCTGTTCTCTTTCCATTTTCTGGCCTCCCCTGGACCCCCAAGATGGCAGTAAGATTTTCATACTCACTTCTAAACAGTAACTTCTGGGCCTTTGGAGCAGTCTGTCTGCATGAGCTCAAGTCAATTTGGCAGGGAATTTCTTTCTTGTTCAGAGGGCTTCCATGCTCTGACTACTTAGGCATGATCACCTGCTCTACTCATCCCACCTGGGGTGAAATGCAGAGGTTGAATGCCAGAAAAAAATGAGAAGTTACTTATGAAGGAAGAGAAAATGGATACTGGAGAGAGATAAAATTTGCTGGGTTGACACCACTCTAACTTACAGGCAAACAGTTGTTTTCACAATAGACCTGGGAAGTCTCCATCTTTATCAGCTCATGGCACTGTACAAGAACCCAGGCACTGGATATTCTCATTTCACAAATGAGGAGATCAGGGCCCAGAGGGAGATAAACCTCCTGCTGAAAGCCACTGGTCTTGAAAGTGGTATAGCCAGATCATGATGTCAAATGCATTCTCCAAAGTGTTGTTTTTAATTAACTATGGTTTCCCAGTTAATTGCTATTCTCCCTTGGGTACAAGATGATTATATAGGCCTAAAGGAGAAAGAGGGGAAGCAGAAGAATGATGCCAACTTAACAGCCCCTCAGAGAGACTCTACACCAGTCAGTTTGTTACTCAGATTGAGAGGATTGATTCCTGCCACTTATATCTTGTAGACATTTCCAAACATATTTTTTATGTAACCCTTGATATTTTGGCACTTGTATTATTTTTGCTTTATTTAGTTTTCTTAGTTCAATTTGCCAGTTTTACTTACAAAAACATATTTAAAATCTCAATTGATTATGGCAATTACCAATCAAAATTAGTCCTACTTTACTCAAAAAAAATATTGTCCATCTTTCCACTTTCAAAATCACCCTGAATCTGAGGCAGGGTGTTAAGGTACAGTTTGAAGAATTTGAACTATAAGGTCATACCAGAACACAAATGAACACTGTGCTCCTCTGCCACAAGACATTTTCCAGGCATGACTTCAGTTATCCTTGCAGTCTGAGAGCAAGTTGAAGAACGCCCTAGCTCCTCTCAATTAGAAGTTCAGGATGTTCTACCACAAATGTGGCCTTATCACAAGACTTTGTTTCTGGCCATTGCATCCTTAGTTTATGACCACATACACTTGCAGACATATGATATTCAGCAGATGTAGTGCCCTCCAGCACCTTTGTGCCTAAAACTTTAGTTACATCATTACCTCTTTTATGATTATTACTGGTTAAGGACTCTGGGAAGAAGAAACCATGTTTTCACAGAGTCTGCTGGAAGCCAGACAGTACTAGGCCTAGCATATTCACATCTTTGCACACTCTCCTGTCAGCTGCTGCTCAAATGTCTACCAAAGACAAAATTTCAACAACTCCAAAATAATAAGGTCTTCGAGACCAGGGGAGAGAAGTGGTTCACTGTACAGCGAATAAAGCCAGTCCTGAGGCCCCTTGTCTTTCTATCCTGCACAATCATCAGGGAAAAAACTGTGTTGGATCAATATACTCTGACTCCTGACACAAGTTTATCATTTATTCAGCTAAGAATATTTCCAAACCAAATTACATTGTGTTTAGAGCTCCAAGTATAGAGAGTGCAAATCCTTCTTCTAGAATAATCTAGTCTCTGTGGTATGTCCACATGATCAAAATGATATTCTCTCAACTAGGAGATCAGCCATATGACCTGATAGACACTAATAATCATATAAAATAGAATAAGATACTTAGGACACATAAAAAAGGTATAAACAGCTCTACCCCACCCTTCTCTTATCCTGAACCCTCCAAGACTTCCCATTCTGTTCATGAGGAAACTCAAAGCAGATGGTGCATATAGATTAAATTTCATCTTTCTAATAAAGCAATATAGAGTCACTCTTCCTCAGAGGTAGTAGGCTATGGCCTGAGACCTTTTTCTCTCATAGGTGACCTCACTGTTCACTACTGCTCAGTATTGTTTCCCAAATGTGCTTCAGGTTAGTTACTTCTGGCTTCTCCCCCAGTGCTGGTGTGGGATGACCAGAAGTGGGTGCCCCTTCATACCTGCCCAGATTCAGCACAACTACAAGAAGAGGAGAGGTGAGTAGGCATGAGTCACATAAGGAGTCTAAGGAGACAGAGGTCCGAACAATTCAAGAGCAGAATTTGTGCCAAGGAAATAGAATTCCAAAGAAAGCAGTTCTTGTGGGATAATGATGGGAGAAAAGAGAAATCCTCCCCCAAACCAAAATTTTTTCTCTACTCTCACTGTTTGGTTATTTTTTGGGTAAAACTTTATATTTTACAGATTATATGTATGATTACTAAAAACTAGGAGAAAACCAAATAGTATACAAGAATAATAAGACTGAGAAAACCAAATATTATAAAAGAACAATAAGACTGTGGTCAGTAACCACTGACCACAACTGTTCTACAAGCTCTAATGCAGATTGTAGAATAATGGTTTAAAACTATGGGTAGTTTATTAACTCAAGTAATGCTCAAATATAAAAAGAACTGTAAATTGCATGTATGATGAAATTACTATTGTGCTGTTACTGTGTATATTGAGCACATTATCTGAAGCACATACAACTATAGTGGCACTATGAAGCTTGTGGGTCAGTGTGTAGAATATAGAAAGATATTACCTACTTTATAGAAAGATAGTCCCTCTTCTGACTCAGAGCCTGTGGGACACCCAACTCTTCCCTTCATGTCCTACAGAGCTGTCATTGGAAACTCAGGCTAGAGAGCTCATAGAGATGATTCTAGCTGCCATGACTCAGGAGAGGTGCTATGCATAAAGAATGGTGCTGAATTTTGAAGACTCCAAGTCATATTAATGTTTTATTTCCCTAAATATTCAGGCTTAAATTAGATATTCATATGGGACTAAATGCCTCAAAGTTGCTTAGGCATTGAGCCCTGACCCTGACCTCAGGGAGTTTACATCACAGGGAAATTATTAACAAGTTAATACTTTGTTGTTCCCCTAGCAATGTAATTGACTTCAAGGTCAGTAGACCATGCTTCCAATCATTGTCACAGTTCTCTGTGCCTTCTTTTTCTCTCTTCCTGCTGCTCACACCCCCATAGGACTCCACCAGGGAGTTCTTTCATCAGCACTATTTAAGGTCATATGTACACATGCTGCTTGTTAGCACTAGAATGAAATTAGAGTCATGGTTTTCTTACTGTCATTGCTTCTTTTTGGGACTGCTACTTGAACTGGTCAGAAAATCCTAGGAGAGAGCGAGCCCTGTGTTCCATGGTCAAGAGTCTTTGTAAGCTTTCAGCACAACACCTGATCTGATGTACCTTATAGGGATGGCTTCATTAAATGAACATCAAAAATCCAAGAGTGTACTAGCCTCAAGTTTTGACTCCCAGAGTTACATGGTATGCCATGGCTGGGAGACTCTTGGGTGTATTTGTTACCAGTCTGAACTTGGCTTCACTAGAAAAATGCCCATTAGGAAAATGAACTTAGATAAGAAAATGGCCTATCCCTCTCATCAAAACCTAAAGACTAGACCTGTATCCTTTCAGTCTACATTTCAGGGGAAAATTGTGGCTCCTGGCTCCACCATGTTGCATTTTCTCTTCTGCTCCTGGCTCCCTTCCATTTTCTGATTCCCCTGAATTTTAGACAACTGTGTACTGGGCTTTAATTGAATCCTGGTCATGTGCCATAAGTTTCCCAGTCAATTCTTCAAGAGAATCATTGTTGGGGATCCAAGATGGTGGTCTAGAGGGAGGCTGTGTTCCTTGTCCCTCTGCAATGCCGGATTCAAGCAGAAGATATCTGTTTCTCGGTGAGGCAGTTTTTGCTGCTTATAGATCCCCTGCTCTTTACCCCATTTGTCTGCTGTGATGACCTGCAGTCTGCCAGCATATCGATGCCTTTTTTGAGAGCAGATTGCTCACTGTCAGGCATCTATCATCCACCATTTGCCTGCCTCTTGCCTGTCCATTGCCTGCCTTACCCCTATCCATCACCCAACACTCGAGGTTCACCTCCCGATCGTCCAACAGCTGCGAGCAGACTGACCGCAGATGGCCAGTGGAGAACCAGCTGCTTGCTGCTGCCTGGAAGTTCACTGTCACAGTATCTGCAGGTTTGATTACACGTGGCTGCTGCCATTTTGAGACAACAGCCAGGCCCTGTAGGACCCCTGGCTGGACTGACTGAGTCCCATCTCCAGGATCACTCAGCCCAAACAATCAATCCCTGTCTCTGGGGCACTCACATCAACTGACTGCTCCCTGCTGCCAGGACCCCCAGACCAACTGACTGCGCCCTATCACCGGGACCCCAGACCGACTGATTGCACCCGGCCTCCAGGATCCCACAACCACACCAAACATACAGGACCTACAGGACCCCTGCTGGACCAACTGCTTCCTGTCTCCAGGACCTCCAGCTGACCACATCCACCCCTGAGCTGCAGCTCCCCATTTGCCAACACATTTGGAAGCCAGAGCAGCCATCATGTATAATCCTGGAAGCCATAGCTCCAATCTTCGGGTGGGGCAAATCCCATCCTGCTATGCCTGCTGGAGGCTTGAAGCTCATTCTCAGGTACCTCTCATACATTGGGCTACTGAACACTGGGAGGTTTCATTACAATATGACTATTATACAGTAGATTTTCTTTTTTCTCCTTTTTTAAAAAATATTTCAGTTTTTATTTCTTTATGTTTCTTGCTTTCTTTTCCTTCTGTTTACCTGTTCCCTCAGAGTCACTTTCTCCATTATTTACATGATGTTATTGTCCACATAGGGGCTATTTGGTCTAGAATTGCATAGTGACTGGTTTGGGGCACTGCTAATATTGATCTCCCCTTAAAGAAAGGGTTTTGGAAACCTATAGGGCCACTATAAGCCTATAGGGGGAAATCTGCAATACCCCCAGATCTGCAGCGCTAGAGGGGAAGATACATGAACAACATGAAAAAACAAGGGAAGAAAATGATCCAAACAAATCTAGATTCTATAGTAATAGAATCCAATGACAGTATGTTAGAAGAAATGTCAGAAAAGGACTTCAGATTATACATGATTAAGATGATTCCCGAAGCAAAGGATGAGATAAGACAGCAATTGCAGGCAATGAATGATAATACCAATAAGCTGAAAGAGCACCTGCAGGAAGCAAAAGATCATTTCAACAAAGAGATAGAGATTCTCAAAAAAAAATCAAACGGAAAACCTTGAAATGAAGGAGACAATAAACCAAATAAAAAACTCAATGGAAAGCATCACCAACAGACTAGACCACTTGGAGGACAGAACCTCGGACAATGAAGACAAAATATTTAATCTTGAAAATAAAGTTGCCCAAACAGAGAAGATGGTAAGAAATCATGAACAGAATCTCCAAGAACTATGGGACATCATGAAAAGACCAAATTTAAAAATTATTGGGATTGAGGAAGGCACATAGATACAAACCAAAGGAATGAACAACCTATTCAATGAAATAATATCAGAAAACTTCCCAAACCTGAAGAATGAAATGGAAAACCAAATGCAAGAGGCTTACAGAACACCAAATGCACAGAATCACAACAGATCCACACCAAGGCACATTTTAATGAAAATGCCTAACATTCAAAATAAAGATAGTATCTTGAAGGCTGCGAGAGAAAAGCATCAGATTACATATAGGGGGAGACCAATACGGATAGCAGCAGACGTCTCAACCCAGACTCTAAAAGCTAGAAGGGCCTGGAGCAACATATTTCAAGCTCTGAAAGAACATGGTTGCCAACCAAGAATCCTATACCCAGCAAAACTAACTTTCAGATTTGAAGATGAAATAAAATCCTTCCATGATAAACAAAAGTTAAAAGAATTTACAAATAGAAAGCCTGGACTACAGAATGTTCTCAACAAAATATTCCATGAGGAGGAAATGAGAAACAACAATGGAGGTCAGCAAAGGGAGAAAATACCTTAGAGAAAAAGCACTCAAAGGAGAAACCAAGCCAACTTAAAAGCCCAAAGTAAGCCAAATGACTGGGAATACAAATCATTTCTCAGTAATAACCCTGAACGTTAATGGCCTAAACTCATCAATCAAAAGACATAGACTGGCAGAATCGATTGAAAAGAAAGACCCAACAATATGCTCCCTGCAAGAGACTCATCTCATAGAAAAAGACATCCACAGAGTAAAGGTGAAAGGATGGGAAAAAAATGTACCACGCACATGGACCCAGTAAAAAAGCGGGGGTTTCCATCCTTATATCAGATAAAGTGGACTTCAAGCCAAAGTTAGTCAAAAGGGATAAAGAAGGACATTTCATACTGCTTAAGGGAGCCATAAATCAGGAAGACATAAAGATAGTAAATATTTATGCCCCCAAAAATGGTGCATCCCTGTACATCAAACAAATCCTTCTCAATTTCAAGAATCATATAGACCTCAACACAATAATTCTGGGTGACTTTAATGCACCACTGTCACCACTTGATAGATCTTCCAAACAAAATCCAACCAAAGAAACCGTAGAACTCAATAACACAATCAATAACCTAGACTTAATAGACATATATAGAATATTCCATCCATCAACGAGCAGATACACTTTTTTCTCAGCAGCAAATGAAACCTTCTCAAAAATAGACCATATGTTATGCCACAAAGCAGCCCTTAGGAAATGGAAAAAAATAGTGATACTGCCTTCTGTTCTATCAGATCATAATGAACTGAGAGTAGAAATCAATGACATAGTAAAAAAAGGAAATTACTCCAACACTTGGAGACTAAAGAATATGCTATTGAATGAAACATGGATAACAAAAAACATCAGGGAGACAATTAAAAAATTCTTAGAAGTCAATGAGAATGATGATACAACATATCAAAATCTCTAGGACACTATGAAAGCGGTACTAAGAGGAAAATTCATTGCATGGAGCACATTCCAGAAAAGAATGAAAAGTCAACAATTAAATGACCTAACATTACAGCTCAAAGCCCTAGAAAAAGAAGAACAGAATAACAGCAAAAGTAGTAGAAGACAGGAAATAATTAAAATCAGAGCTGAAATCAATGAAATTGAAACAAAAGAAACTATTCAAAAAATTGACATAACAAAAAGTTGGTTCTTTGAGAAAGTAAACAAAATAGATAAACCCTTAGCCACACTAACAAAGAGAAGGAGAGAGAAGACTCAAATTAATAAAATACATGACACAAAAGGAAATATCACAACAGACACCACTGAGATACAGAACATAATGAGAAGCTACTTTGAAAATCTGTATTCCAACAAAATAGAAAGTACCGAAGACACTGACAAATTTCTGGAGACATATGCTCCTCCCAAACTGAACCAGGAGGACATACAGGATAAAAACAGATCAATATCAAGCAATGAAATAGAAGAAGCCATTAAAAATCTATCATCCAATAAAAGCCGAGGACCAGACGGATTCTCAGCCGAGTTCTACAAGACCTTCAAAGAAGAACTCATTCCAATACTTCTCAAAGTATTCCAGGAAATAGAAAAGGAGGGCACCCTACCGAACTCATTCTATGAAGCTAATATCACCCTCATACCCAAAACAGGAAAAGACACATCAAAGAAAGAAAATTTTAGACCAATATCCTTGATGAATATAGATGCTAAGATCCTTAACAAAATATTGGCAAACCGTATCCAAAACATATTAAGAAAATTGTGCACCACGATCAAGTGGGGTTCATTCCTGGAATGCAAGGATGGTTTAACATCTGTAAATCAATCAACGTAATCCATCATGTCAATAGACTTAAGGATAAGAATCATGTGGTTATTTCAATTGA